>NC_039364.1:48793638-48893784 GCF_003573695.1 Papaver somniferum
GGCATGGCCAAGGCTAGGATTTGGCGCCGTGGCCAAGGTTAGGGCTTGGCGGCGTGTCCAAGGCTAGGGTTTGGCGTCGTGTCCAGAATTAGGGCTTGGCGGCATGGCCAAGGCTAGGATTTGGCGTCGTGGCCAAAGTTAGGGCTTGGTGGCGTGGCCAAGGCTAGGGTTTGGCGCCGTGGCCAGAATAGGGCTTGGCGGCATGGCCAAGGCTAGGATTTGGCGTCATGGCCAAGGCTAGGATTTGGCGTAATGGCCAAAATTAGGGCTTGGCCAAAAATTAGGGTTTCGGCCAATGCTACTGAAGAAAAAGTCTTGTTTCGATCATGAAATCCTAATTGGAGTCCGTTATGGCATTGGCCACGAACAGAAAGTGGATTAGCACGTAGCGGCATCATTTGTGGCACATTGGCATGTTACTGCGGCAGAGTGGCATGTTAGCATGCCGATTAATATGTTATTGTGGCAGGGAGCATTTGGGTTGCCAGTTAGTATGGTGGCGTGGCAGGGTGCGTTTGGCCTTTAATGTATGGTGGCGAGTTTAGAGCGACTTGATTGGTCAAGAAAAGGGGCCGGCCAAACATAAGGCGTGGCCACACCTCTAGTGCTCGTGGCGCATTTTAAAGTGACCTGATTGGTCGGTAGGAAGGAGAGGGGCCGGCCAAGCATGGGTGTGGATACACTTCTGGTGTGAGTGTCGCGGCTTTAGAGCGACCTGATTGGTCGATAGGATATGGGGACAGCTAGTATGGGCCCAGTCACAAATTATATGCATATCCCGGGTTTAAGGCGACCTGATTGGTCGGGGGAAATAGGGCCGGTTTAGGATGGGGCGTGGCCAATGGCAAGTGGCGCCAGCTGGCCTAAGGCATGGCCACACCTCCCTTTGCTGCTGCGGCTCCCTGTTTTCTGATTCTGGGCAAGGTTTTGCACCTACTAATCCATGGCGGATCAATTACCTAGTTTACCTAGTCTTAATTTCGACAAGCAAGGTCTGGTATACTGCGCAAGGCGCAAAGTAATTGATTGAATTCTATGTGTTGACACAGAGTTCTTTAAGTTCATAGCCAGAGAGAAGCATGCTTTCTGATTGAATACCTTATGCAAAGACCTTATCCTTGATATTTGGAAATTCGTTCTACTCTGCTGCGAGTGAACACAAATTGTCATGCCATATGAACATTAAGGGTCAACCGAGGAACATAGCATAGAAAGCACTCAAAGAAACTTATATTAAGTGAGTATAGGCCAAGCGCCAAAATTTACAGAACATCTGAGATGGTTGTTACATGCGCCAGTCTGGATAAATTTCATGTAAGTATATTGAACGGCTTAATAAATATGTCGGTGTAGAGGTTAACACTCATGGCTCTGTTTCCTTACAGAGTGACGTCACATCAGATGCAAGGTTTTACAATTTTAACCCTAAGCTAAAAACTACCATCAACATTAAGTCCCCTGCTTAGCTCGGAACAGTGGCATTGTTGCGGGGTAAGCATGAGATGGTAACATACAAGGATAAAATCGAAATGGCAATTCATGAAGAGATTGTCAGGAAGATTTGGCTAACCTTTGTTAGGAGGCATGAAGTATCTGTGATCCTTGCATTGGCGGCTTTGCATAAATTCGGCTTGACCTTGGGGTGTTGGCATCAGTGTTGCAGCTTTGGCTACTGATCGGCAGAGATGGCACTGCAACTTGGTCCGCGGAACGAGCGCTGGCTGGATAGGAAAGATGGCATTGTTGGCTAGGTCAGTGGCGTTGCTGGCTATGGAGAGGTGAATGGTGCGGCTAGCTTGGAATGGTTGATGGCGCGTCTAGCTTGGAATGGCGCTGCTAGCTTGGAACGGTGGATGGCGCTGCTTTGGCTGGCTGTGGAGCGGAGAAGATGGCGCTGCAACTTGTCCCGTGGAACGGGCGCTGGCTGGTTAGGTCACGGAACATGCGGATATGACGCTTGGCTTCAGTCCGTGGAATGGTGGAAACTGTCTTCAGTCTGCGGAATGGTGGAAACTGGCTTCAGTCCGCGGAATGGTGGAAACTGCCTTCAGTCCGCGGAATGGTGGAAGATGGCTTCAATCCATAGAATGGTGGAAACTGGCTTCAGTGTGCGGAATGGTGGAACCTGGCTTCAGTCCGCGGAATGGTGGAAACTGGCTTCAGTCCGCGGAATGGTGGAAGCTGGCTTCATTTCGCGAAATGGTGAAAATGGCACTTGGAAGACTTACTGGATGGATCACGGAATGCTGGAGCGTTGGCGCTAACTTAACCACAGAGTGCTGGAGCCATGGAGAGTTGGCTTGACCACGCAGTGCTGGAGCCATGGAGTGTTGTCGGTTGAGTGACTGGTGTTCCTCGTTGTGGCACGCTGCTGGTTCGGTCATGGAGCGTAGGTATTGGCACACTAATTGTTCGGCTATGGAGCATGAGTGTGGTGCGCCCAGTCATCTATTCCCGTTCATGGAGCAATGAGGAATCCTTATTCTGTTCAAACTCTAGAAACTGCGTTCGTATGAAAAGGGGTATCGACTGTCTTCTGTTTTTTGTTGTTCGTTCGACTCGGTGCTTTCATCTGCAGTATCTGGCTCCTCTTCGTCATTTGTTAGCGGTGGTAGAGCGAGCATTAATGAAAACAAAGCAATCTCCAATAGTTATAAATAAGCAGCAAGGCGAGCCAGGAGAACTCAAAGTAGGTGCTCTCGCATGTATCCACCCAACTGTACCATCGATCTTCTCCAGAATGTGTAATAAGTTTCTGACTCCAGAAGAATGAGTGTATGACCTCTCCAGTGGATTTCAAAATTTACCAAACTCCATTGCACTCTTGGGATGGATGGATGAAATAATGTCAAGGCTAATCTTGGAGATTGTGGTTGCGTTGTTGGTTCATCTTTGACTTTAGGTTATTTGGTACCGAGACTTTCTGATTGCAATGATGAAATATTGTGGATGCTTGTATGGTCGAAATCTTCCGGAGCCATTGGGTGAAATAGATGAGTTAAGAGACGTTCTGTTTCCGATATGCTGCTATCAAGTCTTCAAGGACTTCGTTCCAAACGACATCCTTTGAACCATCTTCTGAATCTTGGACTATTGTATGGAACGGGATGCGGTGAGAAGTCCCCAATTATACTTCTGTTAGATCTGATGGCGTATCTGGATATGTGAATGTATCTTTGTGGCGTGCTTTTGGAGTATTTGATGTACGTGTACGGCTTCATGTTGAGAAATTCTTGCGGCTCGTAAAACTTCGACAGTGATGATGTTGAAATCGGGAATAACCTGTTCGAGGGAAGTGAAGGCATCCCGTTCTGGTAGTCCCCATGTGTAATTATCCTGAGCCTATTTTCTCGTAGAAGATGTGCTTCTGCTGCATTCACTGGTAAGGTGGTGACTGCGTTTAAGCTTCTAAACATGAAGGAGGCTTCAGTCCCCAGGTGTAGCCTACTTTAATTGCATCGCCTTGAATCCACGCTTGTGGGATTTGATACAATCTTATCATACTCTCCTGGATATGATGCTGGGATGCTTGGAATATCACACGGACGAAACATTCTGGATAACGAAGAGGTAGAAGTGAGAGAGTTATGTCGTTAATCGTGGATCCCTCTGTCTCTTCAAGAAAAATGTTTCAGCCGCGTCTCCGGAGTTATCTCATGAATGCTTGATTGTTGTCGTGGATGGACCATGATGAGCAGTCCCCAGTCGCACTTCTCTTTGGTTACTAAAGTTATTTTCTCTGAGAAGGCTTGGGATCCGCCGCGGCCTCGTAAAGTGTTGCAGACGCCTTCTAGACAGAGAGGTGATGATATTCTTGCACTACACCTTTGAAGGGTGGATGACCTTGTCGTGGCTATGACTTTTTGGTTGACCGTGTCTTCTGAGCTTTGACAGTGAAGGGATCCCGTGTAGAGCCCCGGTCCCCAAGTGTGGTTTACATGTTTCTATCTTGTATGGTCGGTGAGTTGACCACGATAAATACATCATATTGCATCCGTACTGGTGACTCTATTACTTCTTCCACGTGAAACTTTGTAGTGGTTGTTGCTATGGTAAAGCTCTGGCTGGTATCGACAAACGAACAACAACAGTTCTTGGCAGCATATGTGATCAGAAGAGACTACATCGTCGTGGGAACCAAAATAGGTTGGATGGAATTGCATGGGCGTCCAGGGAAGTAAAGGGATCGGATGGATGCGTAAGCGAGTAAACTGTCCACGACCACGAGGTTTGGCGAGATGGATCAAAAAGTAGCCACAACTGCTATCATTGGCTGGTTGTGATCACGATCCTTGACAGGGAGGAGTGTGGTGGCTACGACACGATCCTTGGCAGGAAGAAGTGGCGGCTATGACACGATATTTGGCAGGAAGGAGGCGTTGAAGCGGCTTTGGCTCCTAGGGAGGACATTGAAGTTTATGGAGCAGAATGCTGAAGCTTCGGCTTCGGATATGGGAGATAACGTTGAAGCCTCGGCTTTGGATCCTGGAGAAGCTTATGGAGAGAACGCTGAAGCAGAGCGGCTGCTGGAGTGAACGTTGAAGCGGAGCGACTTCTGGAGAGAACGTTGAAGCGGCTCCTGGAGAGAAACATCGAAGCGGCTCCAGGAGAGAACTCCAATGAGGGAGCCATTAACCCTTGACTTCGAAAAACGAGTTGATACGATATGGCATATGGGAAGACGGCGCACAAATAGTGCTGGTCGGCAAGTCGTGTTTTTCTCCTCAGGGAAAGAATGCGCTTCTTCTGTTTGATTTTCCCTTGCAACTCTCAGAGTCTTGACGGTTACAATATTGAAGTCGGTGGCCGCGTCGTGCTGTCAAACTCGACATCTATCAATCGTGCTTAGGAGTCCCCAGTTCCATCTATCAATCGTGCTTTCCAGGAGGGGTTGGGGTTTGGAAACGGCTTCCCTGGATGGAAACAGTTGCTTTCCTGATACAATGCGGTTGAGGGCTGCAAATATGTCTTGACGCTGCGCCTTGGATAAATACAGAATATCACACAAATGTTTCATCATAGACTGCACGATTTTGTGGACGGAGTCCCCAGAAATTATGCAGCTCCTGATGGGAAGAGGGTCTCTATGAACTCAAGAGGGTTGCTGATTTTCTTTGCCTCGATTTTGGAGAAGTCATTCCTTATCTTCACGTGTGATGAAATTGGATTGTTGATTCCTTTCTACTGGGCATTCAGGAGCAACGTGAGCCTTTTCATCTATAAAGGCGCGTCCTGTTGAAGCGCTTGCATTGTATGTTAAAAGTATTCCTTGTCAGCTACATCTGGGGTTGACGTGACTCTTGTGGTAGCCGCTCCTTAGTGTCTTGAGGAAAATAGGTATGTCTTTCTGAGTTGTAGCCATGTCTGTCTGAGCCTTACGAGAACCTTTTGTCTTTCCATCAAATCAACAGTGATAAGGGGAGGTTGGCTTCCTCTGGCTCCTACAGTCTCCCGTCCCGTTGGTGGAGTGGCGGCGGCTCTGGCGACAACTGGGGATGTCACGCTTGAAGAAATATTGGGGGTGGCGGAAGCGGCTCTGGATCTGGTGATCAGAGGTGTAACGCCTGAGGGAATGTTTCATGCGTCGTTGGTGTTGATCATACTGACAGGTGGTACATTGATGTCACTGGAAGGAACGTTGATACCAAGGATGTTCTCAGCGCCGGTGGCATCAGGGTTTGTTGCTGATGAAAAAGTGGAGGTACAACAACCACACCTGAAAAAGTGGGGGTACAACAACCACATCCAATCTTTCGCTTAGCAATATATATGGACAAACTCCAATATACTTTCTAGAGAATCAACTAGACAGTCAGACTGAATCTAGATAAAAATTATATCAAAGAGTTTATATCTCAATCTCTCGATTTGATATATACTCAAGCAAATAGAAATCTGCGAGTCTTTATCAAATACTAGAGAGATAACTTGGATGGTACCAAAGACCAATATCCAAGTGTCAATCAATTTAAATCAACAACCAAAAGGTCGGATATTCTAATTGATTGAACAACGCACAACTTGTGATATTTCAATTATATAACAAAATATAACGCGGAAAAGAAATAACGCATACACCAGAATTTTGTTAACGAGGAAACCGCAAATGTAGAAAACCCCGAAACCTAGTCCAGATTGAACATACACTGTATTAAGCCGTTACAGACACTAGCCTACTCCAAACTAACTTCGGTCTGGACTGTAGTTGAACCCCAATCAATCTCACACTGATCCAAGGTACAGTTATGCTCCTACGCCTTTGATCCCAGCAGGATGCTACGTACTTGATTCCCTTATATGTTCTCACCCACAACTAAGAGTTGCTACGACCCAAAGTTGAAGACTTTAATAAGCAAATCTGTATCACACAGAAAAGTCTACGGTGATAGATAAATCCGTCTCCCACGAATATACCTATGAGTTTTGTTCCGTCTTTTGATAAATCAAGGTGAACATGAACCAATTGATAAAACGGACTTATATTCCCGAAGAACATCCTAGTATTATCAATCACCTTACAATAATCTCAATCGACGCAACAAAAAAAAGATATTGTGGAATCTCAAACGATGAGACGAAGTGTTTGTGATTACTTTTCTATCTTGCCTATCGGAGATATAAATCTCGAGCCAATTATTACAATCGTACTCGTAACGATAGAAGATGCAAGATCATATCACACAACTACAAGAAAAGTTGTATCGGTCTGACTTCACAATCCCAATGAAGTCTTTAAGTCGTTAACCTGGTTTTAGAAGAAGAAGGCAAAGTTTAAAGGAGAATCGACTCTAGATATGCAACTAGTATCACACGTAAGGTGTGGGGATTGGGTTTCCCAGTTGCTAGAGTTCTCATTTATATAGTCTTTCAAATCAGGGTTTGCAATCAATGTTAGCTTGGTAGAAAAGCATTCAATATTCACCGTTAGATGAAAACCTGATTAGATTCAAGCTAATATTTCTCAACCGTTGGATCGAAAACTTAGCTTGTTACACACAAATGAAATGTCCAATTTTGGGTTTACGAACCGTTCCCAAACATTAACATTTGTTGGTTCAACAATAGTTAACCAAATGGTTATCCATATGATCACTTTCATATCCACCATATTATTCTTCACCATAACTAGTTCAAATGACTCAAATGAACTAGTTAGAGAGTTGTTCAATTGCTTAGATCTTATGTAACTACAAAAGACACAATAGCAGCAAAAACGGTTTGATTCACTCGAATCGGTTCATGAACTTTATAGCCACGGTTTGCAAAAGCATTCCTTAGTTTAAATAAACATGAGTTCAAGAAAAACCGATTTCAGATATAACCTGCTCAAGTTCGCGGACTGGGTTCGCTATGTAGCCGTTCTCAGAGGACGCTATGTAGCCGTTATTCACATACCGATTCACATCAGAGCAATTCTCAAAGTGATTGAAACTTTTCATGACTTTCGTCACTAGGCGAAGATAAACTTGATCAAAGAAAAACGCTTTACCAACACACGATTTCGAGATAAAAGATAAGCAATGAATGCTCAGCTCGAAATGTCAAATGTGTATGATCTAGTCTATATAACATATGACTTTTGTCTCATAATAAGTAGGAGATAGAAGAGATAGACTTTTGAGTGATAGATAAGTTCAAGTCTCCACATACCTTTTTGTTGATGAAGTTCCACGGTTCCTTGTATAGATCTTCGTCGTTGTATGATGAATCTCCATGAAGTCCTTGAGCTCAACTACACTTTTCTATCCTAGTCCGAGACTTAGCTATGTAGGCTAGAAATCAAGACTTATAGTTTTGATCACTAACATTGACAAACATGCTTGAGATAGCAACGCATGCGAGGTTGACCGAGCTATGCTCTAACAATCTCCCCCTTTGTCAATTTTAGTGACAAAACTATTAATACATATGGAATACAAAAAAGATAAACTTTAGTGGCTCCTATTCCATAGTCTAATCTTCAACGTTCCTTGAAATTTTCGTCCTTCCAAGTACTCCAATGATCCCAAAGGTTGTAAGTTTAGCACCATCGTTGTTGAAGATCCGTAGCTATAACAATGAGAGAAATCGAGATTCTCGATCATTATTATACAGTGTCATAGTATTATTATATAACATCAAAGTACAATTTTATTACGACTTTAACAATAATACTACAATGATATGTATCACTCCCCCTTAGTCAATACTCCATCTCGATCATGGAAACTACTCCCCCTTACACAATGATCCGAAAACCATATGTATTTGTAGTGTGAACTACAATATTTCTCCCCCTTTTTGTCAATAAAATTGGCAAAGGTACAAGAATGGGATCATAATGAAATTTCCACAAGAGACATTTCATGACCAAAAGAAAAATACATACCAACTTAATTTAGATGCAATCCAATAGCCGAAGCTAACAACATTCATCAAGGATTTTTAAGATACAAGATAACCCCTATAAAATTCCACAGGCGCACTCCCTGCAAGATATTACTATTAAGCACGAGTTCAAAACAACTCTTCCCCATTTGATGTCATTTCCGAGATAACAACAAGAGCGACCTTAATTTCGAAAGAAAAGAAGGATTTTTTATTGGACACCAAAAACCATAGGAATGATTTTCTATATCCAAAGCTCAACCAAATTAACCACAAGTAAACCCGTGATTAATTCAATTGGAATACACAACTAAATCAAACCACAAGAGTGATTAATTTAATTGAAAGTGCTCAACATAAGTAAACTCACGGAGCTACGACTAAGTCAATCACATGGAGATGACTAACTTAACCGTACAAATACTCAACATAAGGAAAACCTTACGGAATAAATGACTACATTAACCAAAGAATATGATAGTGTAGCCTTTCATATACTCTAACACAAGAACTTGTGGAATATATGAAAACTTAACTAGATTAATTACAAGAGAACCTATAATTAATCTAATTGGAATACAAATAACCAAATTAATCACCGAAGTAATCAATTTAATTATTTTGGGCTCAACATAAGAGAACTTATGAAACCCCGACTAAGTTCATCATAGAATATGACAACCTTAACCGTACATGTACTCGACATAAGAAAGAAGACTTATGGAGTACTAACTAAATAACCAAACTAGTTGATTAATTTAGTTCCTAATGCTCGACATATAGCATCTTATGGAACAACCAACAAAGCCAAGTTAAATCGACTTAGTTGTAAGGTGCTCAACATAAGACACACAATGGAGCCTTCACAGTAAAACATAATAAAATGGATCAATGAAGATCAATACCGTGGATAACATACAAGATCTATTCTATTTTCCATCATAACAACATAATATACTTTATTCTTGTTGAACAAAAGATTTTATCCTGTTTTCCATCAAATACATGATTGCATAGGCATAACTTTTGTATATGTCAAAAGTACATTCGTCCTTTCATCCATACGAATACCGATTCATGAACGACTTTACTTTTGACTGCAATATGGGACCTTCAAGTTCACGGACGTAAACAATACATATCCCATAAAAATATTGAAATATCACAAAACATTAAAATACTGCAATAAACATCATCCTCCAAATATTTTTAGAATTTAATACCAATAAACCTAAAAGAATAACATAAGAAGATGAAAACAAAAATAGCTATGTGTAGTCACAATCATCGCTATTCAAAGCACTAGTTATTCTTCCAACTAATCCAAAAGGAAGACATCCTAGGCGACTAAAATCAAAACAGACTCTTAGTCCAAAAACCAGACACAAAAAAAATCAGGTGGACGGTTCTGGAGACACATGAGTCTTGTGATCATCGAACTTATGAGTGACAACAACCTCATCAACCTTTGAGGAAACATCCTTTTTTGAGAGGTTCTATCACGCGATTTCTCATGAGTGAAAGGTTGCAGTTAACCTTTTTCAACTCAGCTTTTACATCATCAAGACACTTTATAGTTCCAACAATTCGCTGAGAATCAATGATCACCTTAGTTGGAATATTCTCCCCAATATATGAGAAAGAAAAAGGAGATTGAGGAAAGGATCCCTCAACTTCAACAAGAGTTCCCTTCTTTATCAAACTCAAAGTATATACCATTATCAACAAAGTCTTCAGGCAAATCTCATGAAGAAGAAGCCATTGATGAGAAGCCTAGAGTGGAAGTTTTAACACAATAGGAAGGGTATATAAACGTTTTTGAGGGAAATAGGGTTTAAAGGTAAGAAAAAGAGACTAAGTCCAAAATCGTATATGTACCTTTACGAGGACCCAACACAAAACATGAAGTTTTTGAAAGGTAAGACAACAATACAAAAGGATGATAAAATACTCATGTAAAAGTATGTGACCGATTATCCATCTAAGAACGATAAGAAAATAGCTAGATTGCACAGAGTATACCTATTCAATTCTCACACAACTAGGATTTTTGGTGGGTGAGATATCAACCTTGTGATTAATTTTCACAAGTATGAGCATCCAGCTCATTAAATGAACATTGCTTTTGTTTAGACTTCCTTCTTTGATTATCCTTCAGTTTAGAAGAATAGGACATAGCTTGTTTTGTATATCCTTCTGAAGACTTTCTCTGAGGACTAAATCTAGGAGCTTTTGAGATTGGCTCAAGTGGATTAGAATATATGGGAATCCATTTTCTAGATTTAGATTTACCAAAAGCATAAACATGAGGAATACATTCATTAATAACATGAGAGTTGAAAAATTAGTTAGAATGTACATGTGATCTGCGACGACTTCTAGGAAGAGATTCATGTTTATACGACTCTTGGTTTCCTGTGGGTATTTGGTTCACTGAGGTAGTCGATTGACTATTTGTTCCATTGACAGGGGATAGAAGCAAATTACGAAGTTTAGAAATTTGTTTCTTTCTTGCAAAACAATGGATAGCATAGTGAGTTCCTTTTCCACATAAGGTACAGGTTCGTGGAGGGGAAGTAACAACAGGCACTTGTTTAAACTTCATAGCCACGGGAGAAGATTATAAGTTATGAAAACTTTTCTTGACACAATCTTCTCTTGGAGAAAATTTCATTATGTACGGTAACTCATGAGAATTAGTTTGTGAAGAAGGATTTGCACTGTCCATGGGCTAAGACAAGCGATGCTTCAAGTTTCTCCCTCTCAACACGAAGTATGTCTAGATCGGATGAATGCGTCTTGATCAAACAATTTTCTCTAATTGAGCCTTCTTTGACCATCTTTTCAAGAACACAAATATTTTCACGTTGTATATTGTTTTCTTGAAGAAGTTTCTCAATTTCCTTAGAGAATGACCTTATAATGTTGTAGAGTACTTGTTCACGATCAATAGACTTTTCGAATTCATCCATGAGTTGTACATGATCCTTGAGATCAACAAACTCTGTAGAATTTTTTGAAATTCTAGTGAGCTCCATTTCAGCTTTTGCCATTATGTCCAACATCTCATTGGGGGAAGAATGACCAACACAGGATGGAACAGTCTTCCTACCTCGGGATTCGGAAGAATCATCTAAGGAGTGACCCTTTGAGGTATTCCCGAGACACTTGGCAAAGTTGACAGATTTAGGAGGCATTTTGGTATGCGTATGAGATTCTGTCCACAGACTCAGATTTCCACAAACACAGACTTATGAGGTATTTAAAGTGTTTGCCTGCTCTGATACCAATTGAAAAAGCGGGGGTCTAACAACACCACCCAATATTTCGATTAGCAATCTGTATGGACTAACTACGAAATACTTTGCTAGAGAATCAACTAGACAGTCAGACTCAATCTAGATAAAAGTATCTTAAGGAGTTAATATCTCTCTCTTGATTTGATTTTTACTCAAGCTAAAAACAATAGCGAGTTTTTATCAAATACAAGGAATACTTGGACGATACCAAAGACCAATGTCCAAGGATCAATCAACAACCAAAGGTTGGATTTCCAATTGATGATCACGAACGCACAACCTGTATAATTTCAATTATATAAAATATAATGCGGAAAATAAATAACACAGACACCAGAAGTTTTGTTAACGAGGAAACCGTAAATGCAGAAAAACCCTGGGACCTAGTCCAGATTGAATACACACTTTATTAAGCCGCTACAGACACTAGCCTACTGCAAACTAACTTCGGACTGGACTATAGTTGAACCCCTATCTATCTCCCACTGATACAAGGTACAGTTGTACTCCTACGCCTCTGATCCCAGCAGGATACTGCGCACTTGATTCCCTTAGCTGATCTCACCCACAACCAAGAGTTGTTGTAACCCAAAATCACAGACTTGATAATAAACAGATCTGTCTCACACAGAAAAGTCTACAAAAGGATAAATATGTCTCCCACAGATAAACCCTAGGTTTTGTTCCGTCTTTAGATATAAAATCAAGGTAACAAGAACCAATTGATAATCCGGTCTTATATTCCCGAAGAACAACCTAGATTAATCAATCACCTCTCTACAATCCTTCCTGACTATACAAGTGGATTGTCGAGGAATTACAAACAGTAAGACGAAGATGTTTGTGACTTTTTTATCTTTCCTATCGGAGAACTCTCACGATCTCAATCCAATCAATCGATTGTACTCGTACGACAGAAGATGCAAGATCAGATCACACAATTACGATAAAGTAGTATCGGTCTGGCTTCACAATCCCAATGAAGTCTTTAAGTCGTTAACCTGATTTTAGAGAAGAAAATCAAAGGTTAATGGAGATCGACTCTAGCGGGCGCACTAGTTGCACACAGACGTGTGGGGATTAGTTTTGCACAATGCTAGATGTCTCCTTTATATAGCCTTCAAATCAGGATTTTGCCTTAGTTACAAAGCAATCCTTATTCACCGTTAGATGAAAACCTGATTTAGATTCAAGATAATATTTCTCAACCGTTAGATCGAAAACTTAGCTTGTCACACACACTTGGGTAGACGTTTACTGGGTTCGTGAAAACCATGCCCAAACGTGTACGTGTATGTTGGTTCAACATAGTAACCCAAAAGGTTAACCATATGAGCATTTCATATAACCTTGTTCTTCTTCACCATAACTAGTTTAATTGAATCAAATGAACTAGTTACAGAGTTGTTCAATTGCTATGAGATCTTATGTAACTACACAAGACACAATTAAAGCAAAGATGATTCGATTCGATTCAATTGAATCGACTCATAAACATTATAGCCAGGTTTGCATAGAGCTTTCCTTAGTAATTTAATGTTTCATGTTCAGAGCACATCATTAGATCATAACCTCTTAAGTTCACAAACAAGTTCGCGTACTTAAGTTAATCGGTTGAGTTTTCCAAACTCAGCAGAAATTCTCGGAAAGAGAACTTCTGCCAGTTCGCGGACTGAATTCGCGGACTAAGCACACAAACGAGTATTTGGAAAATCCCAGTAGAAAGTCTCGGTCAAGAACTTCCGACAGTTCGCGGACTGAGTCTGCAAACTGGGTTTGCGGACTTGGCAAGCCAATTCCACAATCCTCCCGATTTCTCTTGATCAAAAAAGTTCGAAAACTTCGATTCAAGGAATACATGGTTATGTTATCTAAACTCTCATTTCAATCATTGAGATATTCTCAGAGGATGTTATGTAGTCGTTACTCACAGACCGATTCACGTCAGAGCAATTCTCAAAGTGATTGAAACTTTTAATGACTTTCGTCACTAGGCGAAGATAAACTTGATCAAAGCGAAACGCTTTACCAACACACGATTTCGAGATAAAAGATAAGCAATGAATGCTCATCTCGAAATGTCAAATGTGTATGATCTAGTCTATATAGCATACGATTTTTGTCTCATAAGAAGTATGAGATAGAAGAGATAGACTTTTGAGTGATAGATAAGTTCAAGTCTCCACATACCTTTTTGTTGATGAAGTTCCACGGTTCCTTGTATAGATCTTCGTCGTTGTATGATGAATCGCCATGAAGTCCTTGAGCTCAACTACACTTTTCTATCCTAGTACGAGAGTTAGCTATGTAGGCTAGAAATCAAGACTTATAGTTTTGATCACTAACATTGACAAACATGCTTGAGATAGCAAATCATGCAAGGTTGACCGAGCTATGCTCTAACAGTTATAAAGTATCATAGTATCATTACACAGCGTCAAAGTCCAATTGTATCACAACTTCAACAACAATACTATGGTGATATGTATCGCTCCCCCTTAGTCAATACTCCATCTCACATGGAAACCACTCCCCCTTACATAATGATCTGAAAACCATATATATTTATAATGTGAACTACATATTAATTCTCCCCCTTTTTGTCAATAAAATTGGAAAAGGTACAAGAACGGGATCCTAATGAAATTTCCGAAAGAGACATTTCTTGACCAAAAGAAATAAAAATATATCATCTTATTTAGATGCAATCATAAATCCGAAGCTAAATGCATTCATCAAGGAGTTTGTAAAGATACAAGATAACCCCTACAATATTCCACAGACGCACTCCCCACAAAGATTTGGCAATTAAGCACAAGTTCAAAAGAACTCTCCCCCGTAAAATGTCATTCCCTAAAGAACAACAAGAGCAACCTTAATTTCGAAAGAAAAGAAGGATTTATTTGGACATAACAAATCACATACAAGTATGTATTTGAATCCAAAATATTCAATTAAACTAACCACAAGTGAACCCATGATTAATTTAATCGAAAAATGCTCAACATAAGTGAACTTATGGAGACTCAAAATATACAATTAGATTAATCACAAGAGAACCCATAATTAATCTAATCGAAATACACAATCAAACTAATCACAAGAGTAATCAATTTAATTGGTCATGCTCGACATAAGAAAACTTACGGAGAAACAACTAAATAACCAAACAAGATGATCAATTTAGTTGAATATGCTCGACATAAAGTACCTTACGGAACAACAACATAGGTAATCATGAAAATAACAACTTGGCCGTTCAATGCTCAACATAAGACACTTCACGGAGCCTCACATTAATACACAAAATATGGATCAGGGAAGATTAATTACTGCGGAATACACAAGGATTCATTCTATTTTCCATCACTATTCGCATAACGACATCTAATAGACATAATCCTTTCAAACAAAAGATTTTAACCTATCTTCCGTCAATAATTGACAATATAGGCTTAACTTTTGTATTTGTCAAAAGTCCATTCATTCTTTTATCAACATATGAATATCGACATACGAAAGACTTTACTTTTGACAAGATATGGGACGGTCAAGTTAACGGACGTAAACACACACATCCATTAACAACATTGCAATATATAAAATCATAAAGATTAATACTGCAAAAATCATCTTCCAAACAAATTTAGAATTTAAACCAATAAATCTAAAAACATAAAGATGAAAACGTTGGACATAGCTATGTGTAATCACAATAATGGCTATTCCAAACTCTAGTTATTCTTCTAAACAAAACAATAAAATAGAAGATTTGCTAGGTAAACAAAAGAAATCAACAAGATAGGGAACAAAAGCAGACTCCAGTGCCATGGCCGAACACGAACTAAGGTCAAATAGACGGTTCAGGATCCTCACGAGTCTTGGTGTATTTGAGCTTGTGATTAGCAACATCCATTGCATCTTCAGAGAAGAGATTCTCTTTGTGAAGATCATTGATGTGAGATTTTATGAGACCAAGGTCAGATGAAACCTTTTTCAACTCAGTTTTCAACACATCAAGACTTTTCAGAGTATCAATGAGATGCAGTTTTGCTTCCTCAAAATACTTAAGAAAGTCATGACCACTTCAGCAGAAATCATATCATCCTTCTAAATATTCTCATGAGTATACGCATAGTAACACAAGGCATTGGAATGATTTTCATCTACAAGGGTTCTTTTCTTCCTCGCTTCGGATTCAAAACCAATACCTTTATCAAGAAAGCCTTTAGCAAAACCACACGATTGTGAAGAGGATGACATTCTTGATAAACCAAAATAACCTAGAGTACGCAAACGTGACTCAGAGGTTTGGTATTTATATGTTTTCTTAGGGAAGAAGACCTTTAGGGTTTCCAAACGGTTGACTCGTGATGGTAACAGGTGTACACATACGAATACAACATGGCCCATAAAGAATAAAACAACAAAAGAACTTTTGATACATGAGAATTCATAAATGGCTCAATAAATTCCAAACCAAAGGAGTAATTTAGAGCACATGTGTAGCAGCCCAAAAATATGCAAAAGAAAATGCATAAAGAGAGAAACGATACAAAAATACTTTTTAGGCAATATCTTCTGCAGGCACTAGTTTAGCTATAAACGATAAGAGGATAGCTCAACTAAGAAGAACACTAACTTGCCATAGTATACCTGAACCTTACACATCTTTCTCAACAGGATTTTTATGAGCAAGTTCTTAATCCTTGTGATTAATTAGCACAAGTATGAGCTCTGAGCTCATTAAAAGAACTGTGTTTATGATCGAGTCTCTTTTTTCCTTCTGAATTTAGAGAGATATCCCTTTTTATGTGAGAAATTATCATACAACTTACTGTCATCAAAATACGAGACATAGTTAGAGTTCTTACCAGAAGAATTTTGATGTTGCGGAGGATGACAACCTGTCGACAATTTCTTTATATCCTTCAATTATCTCCATCAGGTTATTTCTCATATCATTAATTTTTCTTCTTTCTTCTGGAATTTCGTTCATATTAAGGGAAATTTTATTTTCAGAGGAAACGACTTGATATTTCCTTGGACGATTCTTGTTAAGACTCTTATGCTGCTTTAGAGCATTTGAGGAACTCATTAAACTGACCTTCCTGGTAACATACACAAGGTAAGTACGAAAACCAACTGGTTTAGACATACGAATGTCAGTTACACCTTTGAGAATTAAGTCTAAGGTGTGTTGAAGTTGAACCAAGGAGGTTTTATTCAACTTAGAGTTTCTCTTTTGTTTAGCAGAGCCTTTTGCATCACAAAAGAGGCATATTTTCTGATCACAAGAGTGGTTAGACAAGGTAGTCTTAACAACCTCGCTAGGAGATTTCTTCCTTCCATGTGATGTGGAACATCCTTGATCAATGGGAAATTCAGACACATTCTTTGCACCAGGAAGGGATTCCAATTTTACTTCTGGAGCTGGAACGTTTTCAGGCGTAACAGAAGTACTTGGTATATTAGACTGCTTAGAGCATCCTTGAATAGAGAGTTTACTCAAGCGATGTTCAATTTCCAAAGCGTCCTTTTTGAGGCTAGCCTCAAGAGTCATACGTGAAGAATGATCTTCAGTATTTTTTTGAATTTGCAGGATCTTATTACACCAAGCAGAACATCGACATGATGGTTTAACCGATCAAATATATCAGCTTGGATTCTAGCAAGATTTAGAATCAAGACACTCTCTTCAGCTGTTTCTCGTTCATTTGGCGAGATAGACTCTTTCGAAGGGTAATCGGAAATACATGTCGGAGCATCTCTGTCTTGTTGGAACACATGGTTCGTCTATATTCGAGATTGAGGAATCTTTCTCTTTAATAGAATTAGACAAGACATAGCCTTTATTTCTGGTGACGCGTTTATCAGAGACACTATCATCCATCATCAGATTGCTACAAACACAGACTTGTAAGGTCTTAAACGTGTTTGCCTGCTCTGATACCAATTGAAAAAGTGGGGGTACAACAACCACACCCAATATTTCGCTTAGAAATCTGTATGGACAAACTCCAATATACTTTCTAGAGAATCAACTAGACAGTCAGACTCAATCTAGATAAAAAGTATATCAAAGAGTTTATATCTCAATCTCTCGATTTGATATATACTCAAGCAAATAGAAATCTGCGAGTCTTTATCAAATACTAGAGAGATAACTTGGATGGTACCAAAGACCAATATCCAAGTGTCAATCAACTTAAATCAACAACCAAAAGGTATGATATTCTAATTGATTGAACAACACACAACCTGTGATATTTCAATTATATAACAAAATAGAATGCGAAAAAAAATAACACAGACACTAGAATTTTGTCAACGAGGAAACCGCAAATGCAGAAAAACCACGGGACCTAGTCCAAATTGAACACACACTGTATTAATCCGCTACAGACACTAGACTACTCCAAATTAACTTCGGTGTGGAATGTAGTTGAACCCCAATCAATCTCACACTGATCCAAGGTACAGTTATGCTCCTACGTCTCTGATCCCAGCAGGATACTACGTACTTGATTCCCTTAGATGATCTCACCCACAACTAAGAGTTGCTACGACCCAAAGTCGAAGACTTTAATAAAAAAATCTGTATCACACAGAAAAGTCTACGGTAATAGATAAATCCGTCTCCCACGAATATACCTACGAATTTTGTTCCGTCTTTTGATAAATCAAGGTGAATAGGAACCAATTGATAAACCATACTTATATTCCCGAAGAACAACCTAGTATTATCAAGCACCTCACAATACTCCTAATCGACGCAGCGAAAAAAGATATTGTGGAATCACAAATGCTTATATCCTCCAATGGTTATATAATCTAAACTCTCATTTCAATCATTGGTACATTCTTAGAGGACGTTGATATTCTATAGTTGTTATTCACAAACTATTTTTCGTCAAAGTTAGAAATTTCCAAAGTGATTGAAACTTGTCATGACTTTCTTCACTAGTGTAGATGGGGCAAAACGAGTTGTTGGTTTTTATGGAATTAAGGAGACGACCGTGCGGAGGAAACTATGGAATTAAGGAGACGGTCGTGCGGAGGAAACTCCTTGAACCGAGCGAACTTTTAAACCTCACACAGATGCAGTGCAAGAAGGGAGCGCTTTGAATTCGAGAGATCAATCTGTAGTATCCTGGCCTAAACCAAGACAATGGCCGTTCCAGAGTAAATTCGGTCACAAGAGAGGATGGGTCGATATGTTGGAGGGAAGCTGAAAAATGTGTGAGATCAATGGTAATCGAAGATTAAAGGTGTGTTGTGTATTTTAAAAATAAGATAAGTTCTGAATGATTGAATTTTGCTCTGTTGAGAGTAATTGCCCAGACGTTGAGTTGTTGATCTCGTGTTGTCTGTTTGACGTAAGATTGTCATGTTTTCAACCATGATTCAGAGACTTATTTATATTGCTATAATTGTAAACACCATGATCCCATGAAGTATGACAGTTGATGGAATCAAAGAGTGGAGAAATGGAAATCGTGTTAAAACAAGTTGCTCAACGCGCGGAGACTTGGTCGATTTTTCATCCACTACTTTGTTAACTCCTTCAACTGATTGCACGACTTGCTCACATTCTCATCGTGTGTATGAACACACGTGCCGTAGACCGCCAGACCAAAACCCTAGTTAATATCCCCCATGTGACACGATTGATGTCTCGTGATTAGTTAGTCAGTTGTTGACTTCATGACTTCATGGGACGATGAGTCCTTGTATTGTTGAGTCGAACATGATTTGAAAATGTTCCGAGACTCATGAATTGAACATGTCTGTTGAGGCAGTGGTATAATGTATGAAAAAACGTCGATAGTTAACATGAGCAAATATTGCTCGATGAATTGTTGAATATTGATAGTTGAACCAATATTCCTTGGTTTGAGCAAATATTGCTCATCTGAGCGAATGTTGCTCATTTGATGAATTATTGGTAGCATGACCAAATAAAGTATTAATTTAAATTCTGGCAACTGAACCAAGTATATTAATAAAATGTTGACCATGAGATCATCGTAAAATTATTAGCGTTTGAATCTGAAATTATGAACCTTGGACTCAAAACCCTAATTCGATCAATTGATGATCAATTGATGGTTTATTGAAAATTAACCACGAAGTGAAGGAAGGACCGACTACATGGGGTCATGGGTCGACCATGTAGCGCCCATATGCTCAAGTGAGCAAATACCAAGGTCTCTTGAAGACTTGTTGATTTGTTGATGAAAGGATGATTAAATGCTGGTTTAATCATTTATTATTAAATAATGCTCGTCGGAGCCTTAGGTGATAAAACCTAATTAATTGTGAAGAGATGAGGGACCGACCAAGGGGTCATGAAACCGGCCCTGGGTGGTCACGGGATCAACTGACGATCGTTTCATGGAATCCCAAGTTGTTTGGAAGAGTTTGAACCTAATATGAACAAATTAGGTTAAAATGATGAAAACACATGGGACCGGCATCTTACAAGCCAAAGAGCCTACCTTGGTTGGTCAAGGTAGTATGCTCGCGTCATCAAAGTGTTCGTGCCTCAATCCTGAGAATTTTGATATTTTCTGATGTGCATTTGAGCAATCATTTGGAAAAATATGAAGAAATCAGAGATTTTTGCTGGAACTGAGGAAACTTCATGAGATGAAGGAAAATAATAATAAAATGAAGGAATCATGATGTGTGGGACCGGCTACGGCCAATAAGCCCGTATCATAGCATTTTTTCCAAATTTTATTATGTTTTTCATGATATGAAGATACCATGAAATCAAGGAGTTTGTTGAAACTAAGGAGTTTCGTTGAAATCAAGGAGTTTCCTTGAAGTGAAGGAGTTTCCATGAGATGAAGGAAACGAATAATAATAAAATAAGGGTGTGGGACCGGCTTGGGCATGGTCGGCCGGCTAGGGCCCAGTCCCGTGAGTTTTCCCTAAATTTATGTAATTTTATGTATTATTTCCATGATTTGAAGGAATTTTCATAATTTGAAGGAAATATCATGAAATCAAGGAATTCCATGGGATCAAGGAAACATAAAAATAATAATAATAAAATAAGGGGCGTGTGGGACCGGCTAGGGAATGACCGGCCGGCTGGGGCCCGGTCCCACGAGTTTCCCTAATTTTTATTATTTTTCATGGTTTGAAGGAAATACCATGAAATTAAGGAGTTTTCATGAGATTAGGGAAATAATAATAAAATAATAAGGAATCATGAGGTGTGGGACCGGCCAGGATCAAGGCATAGCCGGTCGGCTAGTAAACACGGTCCCATGATATTTTTCCCAATTTTATATTATTTCCTTGATGCGAAGGAAACACCATGAAACTGAGGAATTTCCTTAAAACGAAGGATATTTGTTCAAATGAAAGGATTTTCATAAGATCAAGGAGAATAACAAAAATATGATAATATATAAAACTGGGCGTGGGACTGGTCACGGAACGACCGGCCGGTCGGTGGGCCCAGTCCCCAGCGTCTTGGTTAATATTTTATTATTTATTAGTTTCTTTCCTATTTTGCATAGGTTCATCGTCTCGTCGTATTTTGAAATACTCATTCGTGTGTTCAGGTGCTCATTATTGTTGAATACACTTGCACCATTTTGGTCGGGCTTATTTGATAGTGCTCAGATGCCCGTGTGTTGAATATTTGTTACTAACCCATGGAGTTCTGCTGAGAAGAACCATAAATTGAAGTAACGAAATATTATGAAAACATTGAATATTTTCCAGGGATTCAGTTAACGAATCTAATGATTTAAGAATAATTAATTGATGGCTCTATACTAGTATGACCGTCTAGGAGCATTAATTATTCAGGGATTGAGTGATATGAGCTTGTTGAAGCGTCATATATCCTTTATATAGTCGGGGAAAACATTGTTACATCCTGAAGACGTTATTGCTCTATACTAGCAGGCAAGTTGTCTAGGAATCGTCTAATCTTGCAATTCTATATAAAAGTGAACACTGAAATTGCGCAGTATTCATGAGATATGTCGTTGCCTCAGTTGAGAGACTACACATCTACATATACTCTGAGAGACAGTATTCTCAGTCAGAGATTCTCGTGGCGTGAGCTTCCACGCTTTCGATAAGAGACATGAGCCTCAATACTCGTCTGATTGCTGAATCAGGAACATATACGGTTATGGGTTTACGATTTTAGCCCTTGTCGAAAATCCACCATCTACATTAAGTCCCCTGCTTAGTGAGGGACATTCATGTTTCTAAGTCAGCACTGGATGGTGATTTTCCAGTTATGGACGAAATAAGTAATTGAACTTAGTCGTAAGATAAGATGTTACCGGATTTTCGATTGCGCGAGCGAACCACGGCTTGAAAGAAGATCCCAGTGGCATGATAGAGCACCGTATAATGAGCATAAATTGGTGTAGAACCGCTGATGTGATGACGGAACCTTGGTCGATTTAGGATTCACGGGTCGGGCCCATCAAAGAAATCCTTGTTTTAGGAATAAATGCTCATTCGTTCGTTAGTTTAAGGAACAAACAAAATAGACCCGAGTCTAATGATATAAAATTTTGTCTATGAGCTTTAACGAAGACCGAAATTTTATTTTTTAAATATGTGAGAAATCACAAAGTGGGATAAACTCTCGTTTCAAAGGTGGATGCTCGTACGAGAGAAAAGTTCTTCTTTTTTTTTGAATAAATGTGCGTCTGTTAGTAATCAAATTTTGTTTATGAGCTTTCATGAAAATTTTTATCTTCGAGCTTTCATAAATCTTTGAAAATATACTCTCGCTTCAAAGACAGATGCTCGTGCGAGGGAGCAAAAATATATAGATATATTTTTCAAATTTACGTGGGTTTCACGTTAAATATTTATATATTTTGTAAAATCATGTTTTGATTTTGAACAACTGTTGAAATTAGACAATTATACATGGTTAAATAATATTTGTATGTGAGTTTTCACAATTGTAGAATGGACGTCTGTCCAATTTTTGAAAAACTAGTGGATGTTAAAATTCACTTGGGTTGTTCACGGTTTCATGAAAACCAAGTCATGATTTTAAATAATGAATTTTGCTCGTCTTTGCAGGTTTGAAGGAACGAGCAAGTTTTTGAAATTCTGACGTTATAATCACTACAACTAGTGAAATTGTAAATAGGTAAGAGTTGGATTGTTACCATTTTTGTTGCGTGTTTGTTATTGGTATATCCATGACTCCATGTATTTCGCCTCGGATAGTGGTGACTTTTGGTTACAACCACCCTTCTGGATCTTCCGGCGAACGCTCCAGAAATATCAAGTCAAAGATGAAGACTTTTGCAGATGTTCATGCCGAGGTGAATCAACCTTTCAGAGATGCTGGAAAGCTGGTACTTTGTATGTCTCTCGATCATCTGGGAGTCGTCCCTTATCAGTAGAAGCACCACAAACTTCAGCAAATGATACTATCGGCTGAAGATGAAGTCAGGATTTGCGTTGATGGTGTAGATCCTGATTCAGATGTGGATGGACGAAGAATTTCGTCATAATTCGTCATCAGAAATTTCAGAAGTCGGTCTTTCAGTAAAAATGTTGTAGAATCTTCGTCCGATGTCGTGTTTTCGCGGTCTACCTATGTTTTTTCATCCTCAAAAGATTTCCAAGCTTTAGTGAAGAAGATTTTCTAGTTTTGAGCATGTTTAGGGGCCGAAATAGGAGAAACAGTAAACTTCCAGGAGATTTCCAGAAAAGTTTCAGCTGGCATGTAGTCCAATGTTTTGGACACATCTCTTTGATCGTTTCTCCAATTGTTGTGAATTTTGGATATGTTGTAGAGGACATCCATACGTAGAGAACGGTATATGACCCATACCTAGATTCTTCACCAATATCTCCCAGATCGCTTCTTTGTGCGCGACAGTGTAAAATCATCTCAGACGAGCTTGTTGTAAAACACTCTTGTTGTATTTTTGGACCATTCGCTTGTGGCTTGAACAGTTGGTGAAGGATTGCAATGTCATTGATTCATTTGAGATCAGGACCCCTTGATTGATACATGAGCATGGTGCTTGCAACCATCTTTTCTTTGTCAGTCGTAGAAACATCACTTCTGAAACCTTGGTCACGGGACCATGACTGAGGTTGCTCTAAAGAGGGGGTGGTGTAATTACCATGGTTTCATATCCCGGTGGTAGCATTCCTTTTATGATGAATGATTAGCACATGAGAGTCTGGTGCCACGGGTCTTGGACTGTGAAACTGATCGTCATGATCAGTGGACCGTCAGTCTCCAATATTTTGTTAAATCTCTCCTTTTCGTTTTCTCTTCTTATGGCAAAACTTGGATAGAGGACCCAGGTATAAAAATTGATGTAATGACCTAGGTGGTCGAAATTAAAGGTACCTTGATAAAGTATTCAGTGGAAAGACCTGGTGGACGCCGATCGACTGTGGAAGTTATGAATCCCGTCTAAGAATTGCTGCTTGCATGTTGTATTCTCTGGAAGCTTTAGGGACCTCATACGACGTCGGAATCAGATGCTTGACCCCAAATTTTGAAGCTAAGATACTGAGTTATCACATGAGGAAAGAATCGCTCAAGTTGGAGTTGTATAGGTCAGCCAACGAAGCGTGCACATTTGTAATTTGTAATCAGTACAAAAATTTTCAGATTTCGTAGACCTGACGGTAAAGGCCATATCTTTCAGTTTGTATGTCCGATTGATGCGCCCTTTTGGTATGTTGTAGAAGAGACATAAAAGAATATATTTTTTTGAGGAAGTATTGTCCCATTACTCACTTATTGGTACGTTTTTGTAAACCCATGGGCTGAAGTATGTTGTATCTCATTTGTAGAGGCGATGAGAACATCTTGTAGAAGACTTGAGATTGTGCCCGCCTGTTGTGCAAGCTTCATAAAGACTTTCATATGAAAACATTTCATGTCTACACAACTTGATATGAATCATTAGTGCTTGGAGAAGTCTGATCCATCGAGTAACACTTCAGAGAACGGATAGTTGATGAAGCTGCCTGAGACCGTCGTTGATGCTGGATCACGATAGAATTTTCTCCAGAAATGCTTGTTGATGCCGATACTATGGTAGTAGTTGCTCCAGAGACCGAAAAGGATATATCCATGATTATCGACATAGTCTTTACCCCCTCATCCAGTGAGCCTTTACTTTGAAGTGCCTTGTCAGGGAATCGATGTTGTTGCGGTAGATAGCAGCGGCAGTTTCCATTCTGGATGTGATCGGTGAAGAGAGGAAGTTCCTCAGTCGTGTAGGGGCTTGTCATGTAGATAAAGCCGTTGATGAAGTTTCATGGAATCACATCAGGTTGCAATAACTTGTTATGTGGATAACATTTATTGAAATAGAATTGATTTCTCCAATAGGATCAAGTCCCCGGTGTACGTTGAAGGAGTTTGTGCCATCCATGGATGAATGATGTTGCATCTGCTTCATAAGTCTTATCATGGGATAAATTCAGTTACACTTTGATCGTACTGGTGTTGAATCAGTGTGTCATCGTCGAGATATTTGTGCTGAAGTTAGAGGCGCCATTATAGAAGGTGTACTCTTTGATTGGGAGTACAATTTGAAGGTTTCTTAGATGCTTGAGCGTTTAAGCGTCATATCCCTTGAGATCTTAGGTTTGATCATCTCGGCCCTGAATATCTTCTGTTGATTCAGCACTCCTTTCGTTGCAGTAATGGGATTCAACACTTGTGTAGACATTAGAGCTTTTCTGATTTTGTGGCACACATGAACACTCCTGCAAGGATACCTCCAAAGTGTTCTTTGCCAGGCTTGGACATCATCTCAGTAATGAATGTCTCAGTGTTCGATTCGGAGAAATTTCAGATTCAACCACTTGGTAAAATACTAATGTGGTAAAGCTACCATTCGTCTTGCAATAGCAGAGTTGCCAGCATATTAAGTCCCCATGCTAGAATAACATGTGAGGAAATGAAAGAAATAGACATGGAAAGAATGGGACTTGCATGAAAGCGAAACCTCTTGATGAATTTCTATGTATCTTTTACAGGTTATTGTTTCAACCTCGTCAGAGTTCGAATTTCCTCCAAGTGCTCTGATGATGGAACATCCGCAAAATCTTCTGGATCAGAACTTTATTTGTTGGAGAGATGTGCAACAAAAGACGCTTTGTTTGTAGTCATGTTTTCAGCATGGGTCCATACTATCGCGTCATATCTTGGTGTTTATGGGTGAAAACTATTTCTGCCGGTTTTGGTAATTTGGGGTGTGTGGATGAAAAATGAATCTAAACCCTAAACAAACGCACTGCACAGGAGTGCTTGTGATTCGAGAAATCAATCTGTACAACTCTTTCCTAAACCAAGAAATGGCCGTTCCAGACTTGCTTCGGTCACAAAGTGAAAGAGATGGGGTTGATCTTAGGGAGGGAAGAGAAGAAGGTGTTGAGATTGTGAAGGTGTTGGATGTGTATGACTTGTATCAGAAAGCTATACTGGCTTGCAAAATGTAAGCTATCAGTTCTGGTTTTTGGATACGATTGTAGCAATACTTGGTTTCTGTTGTCTTGTTCTGTCTTGGAAATAGGGAGGAAAACCTATTTATACAATTCGTTAAGCCTAACCCACGTCTCTCATGGGAAGTGGAGGAAGTGGAGAAAGTGGAGTGATGTAGTAGTGGATTTGCGTGTGTCAGTGTCACACGATCAGTCTTTGCCCACTTCTCCCATCATCACTAACCGTCCATGTCTTCTTGACACGTTCTTGTGATGGCGCGTTGTGCGCTGCACGCTGTAAACCGCCAGACCAATACCCCAATAAGTATCCCCCAGTTTGTGACATGTTTAATGTCTCGAATGTGGATCGTGGGACCCACAAAAAGTAGCATGTGATGCTAGACTAAATAACTAAGTTATTTAGGAAGTCGATACTTGTGAAATATTGTGTGTATTCTATGCAGGTAATGCATCGAATATAATCAACATGTGTGAAGCATCGCTGTTTTAAGGCTTAACGGAGTAAGTCATGATTAAGCGTCTTAAAATAGATGCATGTCTAGCCATCTTCGAGTGATCGTTTGGAGGCTGTACAGGTGAGTCCTGACTTGGCCGATCACTTTGTGTGGAAGAGTGGTGGACGGTGATTGTGGTGATGCCTCACTGGTTGCCTAAATCCTGTCTTAGGATGTCCGTCCAAGCTAGTGAAGTTGGACGGACGAGATGGATTGTGACCCACATCTACGACCGTTGGATTAGGGTTTAGGAGGTGCTCAAACACCAACCTTTAGCTTGGTCAAATCCAAGCATGGGAGACATATTTGGCAGGGCCGATCGGGCATGCGTGTAGACGACATGCGGGTGTAGGCGCCTATACCTCACTGTCTCATGAAGGTGCAATCTAGACCACTGAATTTGTCAGGCAAAGAGGAAAGGCTGAGATTGATTTGCGACAGAAATATCATGCCGCAAAGGCCGCGCATCATGCCTACTTCGGACGCGCGTTTCGGGATGACCAAGCCTGGTTGGTCTTGGCCGATCATTCAGGTGTGCAGACGGAGGGCTGGTGTACACGTCTGTACCTTATTGTCCCATAGAAACGTGATCTAAGCCACTCAATTTGTCCAGCGAAGTTGAGTGGTCGAGATTGTTTTGCAATTGGGAAGTGTGACCACGCCTAGTTTGGGCGTGCGAATCGAGGCAACCAGCCATGGTATGCCTTGGCCGATCAGGTGTGGAGATATGTGGGCCCATAGTGATCGTGTTGATACTCAACGTACCTGATTAGTCTATTCCAGGAACCTTCATTCTAGCAGGAGAAAATGGACGCTCGTGATCGATTTGCGACACAAACCCTAATTAGGGTTTCTTGGCCGGTCGTGTGCATGCATGTTTGGCTAACCGAAAACATGTGCTACATACCTCATCCGGAGAGGCCGACTGTGTGGTACCCTTGCTGGGCCGTGGTGATCATTGTGGTATATGTCCGACCACCTCAGGCTTGATCTAAGCCATCCAACCATGTTGGTGAAGTTGGATGGTCGTGATCAATTTTAGGTTTTTAGTGGACTTTTCTGCGACCCTCAATTATCCACGCTGACCCAACTTCGGACAATCGTATATTGCAATCTGGTCAGGTTAGGGAAGTTTCGGTCATGCAGGTAGGAAGAAGGTCCACCGGTGTACAGGAAAAGCTTTGTCTAACCGTTCATGGGATAATCTATGCCGTCCAACCATGCAGGTGAAGTTGGACGGTCGTGATGAATTTGAGACTGCCGTAGGCGGTCTTGTGCGCACAAGCTTTTCCAAGCTGCTCCACACCAGTCTGGATATCCATTCTAGGCTGGCGTTTGGTGATTATTTTGTCAGGCGTGACTTTGCACCTTTGTAGCCGACTTGCGTGGTCGTGATTATTTCCAAGACTGTCGTAGACAGTCCAGATGCTCGATCGGGTTAGTATAACAGTCCAAGAATTGCATCATGTACGGGTATTTTGTATATGCTTCATTATTAACGCTTGGAGATTCGTGTTGCTCTGCTGAGAGCAACACTCAGTCGTCATGCCACACCAATAATGAGAGTGGAGCAGTACAGAAAATACAAGGCTGGTCATGCATTAATTGATAATGCTATAAGTTTATAGTGAGGAAGTATTCACCATTTATCAGTGGATTTATCCTTTGCAGGATGTTAGCGCATAATTTCGGCCTTTATAATTTTAGCCTATGATGAAAATCCACCATCAAAAGTAAGTCCCCTGCCTAGCACATAATGGTTACACTATTGTGGGGTAGGCATGAGATGGTGGCATACTTATGTGAGAAAGACAGGATAAAGAAAGTTTACCCGGAAGAACTTTGACCGACCGCTAGTAGTTGTCCATGTAAACGCCGCCGTGCAAGCATGGAATCCTTTGGTGGGACCGATTTCCTTCATTGGGTGTTTGAATCAAAAGAGGAATCCTTGTTCTATTGGGATTCTCCCAATTATTTGTTTATAAAAGGGACCGACCCTTTTTATTTCCTCACGATTTTTTTTTCTGTGGAGCTCCCGCCCGTGACCTTCACAGCCGCCGATCACGTCGCCGCTAACGTTGCCGCCGGAGCTTGTCGCCGCCGTCCGTTCGTCCGCAGCAAGGTAAGCTTCCGGTTTGTTTTTTTTAAGGTAAAACCCTATTTTTTTAGGTAAACCTCTTTTGCAAGACATATCATGATTAGTTCCTCACCGAAGTTGATAGCAAAACGGCCGATATTGCTAGGATTGCTTAGTAAACAAGCCGTGAATCCATGAATATGTTGTTTTTTGCTTCTTTTTCCATTGTTGCATGCCAAACCTACCTTTTAGGTTATATCATGAAAAAACCCTTGGCTTGAATTTCATAGACACGACTCCCATGAATAAAGAAAACCGTGTTAACGTGAGTCCCACTATGTACGCCTGATGGAACATCGACCCCATACCAGCTTCGTGACCTTGACCGGCCTTGCTTGCTGACGTGGCCCAATACTAGACTTGTGACCTTGATCGGCTTTGACCAATACCAGACTGATGTGACCCAATAGCTGCCTACTCGTGTGATGGGATTCTAGCCTTGTAATCTCGACCGGCTTCGTGGACTTTACTAACACCGGCCTCGTTTGCTGACGTGGTTCAATACCATCCTTGTTTGAACCCAATACCTCTTGTTTGTGGCTCAATACCAGCCTTGTTTGTGGCTCAATACCATCCTTGTTTGTGGCTCAATACCATCCTTGCTTGTATGATTGTCCCAGCCTTGTGTACTCCAACGTGAATGTGTGTTCTGTCGTGTGTGACTATACATCCCATGCGTTTTCATACAAGTACTGACTCTCTTGTCTTTTGTAGGATAAACAAAAAGACTCATGTTGAAATGTCTTCTGGGGATAATGCTGGTGCTAAGTCAGGGAGTGTTGACAGCTTCACAAATATGCCGAATATAGATGATAAGTTGCTCACCGTGCCTTTTCTGAATATTAGAATACATCCTTCTCACAAGATAGTCCTTCTCTCTGGTTCAGAAAATATGAAAGCTGATCCATCCTCTTCTTCAGCACTTGTGATGAGATTCTGTCTTCGGAGAAATGAATATCCGCCTTCGCCTATTGACTTCAAGATTTTTCACACTCCGCTGGGCTCTTCTGAAGGATGGATGAGACGCATGCTGAGTAATAAAAGGATTAAAGCTAATTTGGTTAAGGCGCAAATCCTTGATGCGGTCATGGCGTCTGCCACTCTTTAAATTAAGAAAGATGATGCAGGCTTGATCACTTTCATTTCTCGGTGGTGTCCTTCTACTCATACATCTGTATGCAGATGGGGAGAGATGACCATTTCTCTGGAAAGCGTAGCTGCATTAATGAACCTTCCTGTTGCTGGAAGCTTCTTTTACAAACTTACTGATGCAGAACGTCGGTCTTATAATGATATACTTCGAAAGGCGGGAGAATTCGATGATATGGAGAAGGAAAAGAAAGACACGAAATGCTTTTACACTTGGTGGGTGTCGGAGTGGTCTCCTGCAGACCCGAAACCCGGTCAGGAGTTGGAAGACGAGATCAGCGTGATTGCATTCCTGTCTTTGTGGTTATCCAAAGACATATTTGAAGACGGTTCTGGAAGGAAGACCATAAGAGGTGACCTCGTCATGTTTTCTATAAAGGTGGCAAAAGGTGAGGTCCTTCCCCTAGGTGCCTTGTTTCTTGGATCACTCTATTCTCATCTGGACGCCTTAGCGACGGACATGCATGCTTCCAATGGGTATAAGAAGGTGGAGTCGCATATCCACATTGCTTTTCTTCAGGCGTTTTTGTGGGAACATTTCAAAATCTATGCTCCTGTTCCTACAACTTCACTCAACAGTTTGTATGGTGGTTCGAGAACACTTCGTTGGCAGAAGAGACGTCTTAAAACCGGTGTGAAGCTTGTGGATGTCTTCGACAATATGTCCTACATAAATTTTCATCCATGGGGGCCGATCCACCCTTCCATTGTTCAGCCAAAGACTTTTGCTACTGTTCCTGATGTTGTGTTGCGTAATGATACCGAAACCGCGAGTCTTGGGGAACTTATTTACTTGCGAAGCTGCACTCCGAGATATGTCCCGTCTTTATTTGATGAAGAATTTACCGTGACTCCGTACAATATTGACAGGGCTGCTTGGCAAATTAGATTTGACCAGGGTGTTCCATTTCTTCGTCCGTTGAAGGCTCCAAAAGAAATTTTCCCGGACATTCTTAATGCTGACACATTTTCGTCAGTGCAGAGCCTTCCTTTCCTTCCAATCGGAAGAAACACGACGGTAACTAGAAGGTATAAGGAATTTTGGAGGGAGCAATTGTTAACCTTTCAGAAATTCTCGGAGGAGGTTGTGACAGATTCCCGCGGCGAGCCATCTTCTGACGTCTTGAAGGAGCATCCTCGGTTGAAACCACTCCCAGGTAAACTAACCAAAGCTGATGACTGCAGTCCCCAATCAGGAGTGCGGTCTAAGAAGCAGGCATGTGGTTCGGTGATCCTCAATTCTTCCAATATGCAGGTATTTAAATTTATTTTTATTTGATCCCTTGGTTTCGTTCTTCCTGAGCAACTTTCACTAAAGGTAATCCTTTGTTGGCGATCAGGGAATCTCGAAACAAAATGCTTTCGCGAGAATGGCTCGTAGTCATAACGAGCGGTCTGGCGATACTGGTCTTCATGAGAAGTATGGCGATACTGATCCTCTTGGCGATGATGAAAAGGATGATCCAGGCTCAGTGGTTGATGCAGGAAACGTTTCCCAGAACGCCAATGTGTCAGAGCGTTTCGTTGAACTTGTAGATGAGGCCGTGGCAGAAATCAGCCTTCAAAGTGAAGCAAACATCAGGAGGAATGCAGGACTGTAGATAGTGGATTTTCGACAAGGGCTAAAATCGTAAACTCATAATTATACGAAGCTCTGATCCAGCAATCAGACGTGAGTATCGAGACACGGGTCTCTCATCGAATTCTTAACGGAGAGTACTTTCTCTCAGAGTACATGTAGATATGTAGTCTCACGACTAGACAACGACATATCTCATGAATACTGAATACTTTCAGTGATTATTTCTATATAGTATCACGAGATGGACGGCTCCTAGACAGCTTGCTCTGCTAGTATAGAGTGATAACGTCTTCAGGAACAAACAACGAGTTTACCCTGATTATATAAAGGATATGACTTACCGACAAGCTCATATCGGGATAATTAATGCTCCTAGAGAGCTTGCTCTGCTAGTGTAGAGCCACAAAGTTAATTATTCCTAATTACAATTGCTCCTAGACAGCTTGCTCTGCTAGTGTAGAGCCAGAAAGTTAATTATTCCTAATTACAATTGCTCATATTCCATGGTCGAATCCACGACTGGTCCCATGGAATGGCAATAACAATTGCTCCTATTCCATGGTTGAATCCACGACTGGTCCCATGGAATGGCAATAACAATTGCTCATATTCCATGGTCGAATCTGCGAATGGTCCCACGGAATGGCAATAACAATTGCTCCTGTTCCATGGTCGAATCTGCGACTGGTCCCACGGAATGGCAATAAACAATTGTTCTGATTCTATGATCGAATCCACGGCTTGATCCCATAGAATAGCAATAACCATATTATCTCATTACTCCGATTTCATGATCGAATCCACAACTGGTCTCATAAATGGTAATAGATAAATCTTAATTACTCCGATTCTATGGTCGAATCTACGATCCCATGGAATGGTAATGCTCACTTTATTATTCTGAATTCGTAGTCGAATCCTCAGCTGATCCTATGAATTAATAATAAACATCTTATTACTCAGTTTTGTGAATTATTCTCCACTGGATTCCACAATTAGTAATAAATAATCAACAACCGGGCGTCTGAGCTACCTCTAAGTAAGCCCCGATTCAAATGGTGAAAGTGTATTCAACGACGATACACTAACAGTCACCGCACGAACGAGTATTTCAAAATACAACGAAACGATGAACCTATGCAAAATAGGGAAGAAAATAATAAATAATTAAAAATATTGACCAAGGTGCTGGGAACACGGACACACGACCTACCGACCCTGCCGTGGTCAGTTCCACACTAGTTTTATATTTTTAATACATTTTTATTATTTTCCATGATTTGATGAAAATTCTCTCATCTGATCAAATCTCCTTCGTCTCGAGAAAGCTCCTCGGTTTCATGGTACTTCCATAAATCCATAAAAAATAATATAAAATTAAAGAAAGGAGTGCGGGGCGTGACCATTGGCCAACCGGCCACACCTTGGTCCCAGCCGGCCCCACACCCCACGGTTCCCTATTATTATTTTATTATTATTATTATTTCTCTAATTTCATGAAAAAACTCCTTGATTTCATGGTATTTTTTGCACAAATCATCATATAATAATAAAATAAAATAAAATTATGAAAACTTGTGGGACCGGGCCACTAGCCGGCCGTCCATGCCCTAGCCGGTCCCACACACCTTTTGCTTTATTATTTTATTATTATTTATCCTATTTTTCCTTGAATTCATCAAATTCCTTGATTTTATGGTATTTCTCTCAAATTAGGAAAAATTCCCCCAAATCATCAAAAATACCTAAAAATATTAAAAAAAATATGAGAAACTCGTGGGACCGGTCCATAGCCGGCCGACCATGCCTTCATGGTCCCACACGCCCGTGTTTTTATTATTTTAATATTTTTCTTCCGTGAACTCATGAAAACTCCTTCAATTCATGGAAACTCCCTAAATTCATCAAATTTCTCAAAATTCATGAATTTTTCATAAAATCATCAAAATGTTATAAAATTAAGGAAAAGGCACCACGGGACCGTGGTCACGACCGGCCGACCATGCCTTGACCACGAAGGTCCCACGCCTCCTCATTCCTTATTTTATAATTATTTTTCATCATCTCATGGTGTTTTCCTCAGTTTCGTCGAAACCCTAATTTTGGCATATTTTCTCGAACGGATGCTCAATTGCACGCCAGAAAATATCAAAATTCTCAGGACTGAGATGTGGACGCCTTAGGGACACGAGCACGCTATCTTGACCGATCAAGATTGGCTCTTTGGTTCACGGAAGCCGGTCCCATCAATTTTCACAGTTTTGACCTAATTTGCACAATTGCTCGTATTAGGTCCAAAACTCTTCAAAACACTTTGGATTTTCATGAAGTGATCGTCAGGCGCTCACGTGACAACCCAGGGCCGGTTTCATGACTCCATGGTCGGTCCCTCGCCTCGTCATAATTAATTAGGTTTTCTCACCTAAGGCTCAGACGAGCATTTTTGAATAAATGATTAAGCCAGCATTTAATCATTCTTCCACCAACAAATATTCAACTCTTCAGGAGTTCTTCGTATTTGCTCACGTGAGCATATGGACACTACATGGTTGATCCACGGTCCCGTGTAGTCGCTCCCTCCTTCGTCCCATGGTTAAACTTCTGACGAACCATGAATTGATCATCAATTGATCAAATTAGGGTTTCTGAATCCAAGGATCATCATTCCAGATTCCAACCTTAATAATTTTACGACGGCCTCATGGTCATTAATTTTATTAATTATGCTCGGTTCAACGACCAGTATTCTAATTAATATTTTGGTTCGCTGCCAATAATCCATCAGATGAGCAACACATGCTCAGACGATCAAATATTTAACAATTCATCACATGAGCAACACTTGCTCAGATGATAAATATTTGCTCAAACCAAGGAATATTGGTTCAACAATCAATATTCAACGATCCATCGAATGAGCAATACTTGCTCACTTCATCGTAAGAATTATACCTCTGTCTCATGACATGTTCAATTCATGAGTTTCAGAACATCATGTTCGACACTCAGCAACAACATGGACTCATCGTCCCATCAAACCACGAAGTCATCAATTGACTAACAAACCACGAGACGTCAATCGTGTCACTTAGGGGGATATCACTTAGGGTTTTGGTCTGGCGGTCTACGGCACGTGTGTTCAAACACACGATGGAATGTGAGCAAGTGGTGCATCAGTTGAAGGAATTCACGAGGTAGTGGGTGGAAAATCGACCAAGTCTCCACATGTTGAGCAACTGGTTTCAAACACGATCTCCACTTTCCCACTCCTTGATTCCATCAACTGTCACACTTCATGGGATCATGGTGTCTAAAATTCCAGCAATATAAATAAGTCTTTGAATCATGATTGAATCAGCATCATCAGTATCATCAATCTCACGTCAAACTGACAACACAAGATCATCAACTCATCAATTGAGCAACTACTCTCAATTGAGCAATTTCAATCATTCAGAGCTTATCATATTCAGAATTCACACACCCACAATCTTTGATTACCATTGATTCCACGCATTTCTCAGCTTTCCTCCTACAGATCAACCCATCCTCTCTTGTGACCGAATTTACTCTGGAACGGTCATTGTCTTGATTTAGGCCGGAGTTCTACAGATTGATCTCTCGAATCTAAAGCACCCCTTTTCCAGCGGTGCATCTGTGTGAGGTTTAACATTTCGCTCGGTTCGAGGAGTCTCCTCCGTTCGGTCGTATCCTCAATTCCTTAAAAACCAGCAAATCATTTTTCCCCATCTACAGATTGGCGACCACAGTGGGAGATCATTCTCTCGGTTGCAATCGCACAATCTCACAAAGATGGTTGATCTTAGGTCCGGTTCAGTTACCAATCCGGGTTCAACACCCGACTCTCGCATCGCAATTTCTAGTGATACTGCAATCGCAAGTACTACTCCTCTCAACATTGCAGGCTTCAGTGGTACCGCTAATACCACTCCTCCAGCCAGCAATGTCATGCCACATGTTACTACTACTCCTCCAAGTACTGGTGCTCCAGTGATCACCCCTGCAAGTGACGGCACTGGCGCCACCAACAATCCACTCTTCGGTCGGTCACCTGAAGAAACTAGAGGAAATCAGCCTACCATAGTTGATCTCACGAAGGTTCAGACTGACGTGGCTGCAACACAGAAGCAGTTGTGTGTTTATATTAAAACTCTCACAGACAAGCTTGCGTCTGAACGATCTCAGCCTCAGCGCGAGAAAGGAAAAGCTAAAGAAACATCTTCAACCGCTGATCCTGAAATCTCTCCAATCCATGTTGTACATGATGAAGAATTCCGCAAAGCTGCAGATGACTCTCCAGCAACGACACCTGCAAGTTTCATCACTCGTGAAGATATGGAGTGCTTTTTTGAGATCGATGAAAAGACAAGACATCATCCGTCCATCGTCACCAACCTCCATACTGCCATACAGAGTATTCCTCTTTCAAAAGGTTATACCGCTCCAACATTCATTATTTATGATGGAACATGCAATACTAAAAAACATATTTCTCGGTTTCTGGAATTATTGGGCGAACACGAGCACAACCATGTCGTCCGTCTGGAGAAATTTTCAAAATCCTTGAAAGGCAGGCATACACCTGGTACAACAACATCGCATCGTGAAGTATCACCGATTGGGGAGAGATGATTAATGCTTTCTACAGAAGATACTTCTTCGTGTCATAGCAAGTCACTCTCTCGGATCTAGGAAGGATGTTTCGAAGGAGCAGCGAACATCCTGATGATTATGTGAAAAGGTTCAGAATTCAAGCCTTGGACTGCCACGACCCGAACGTCACATAACAACAACTTGTAGACTTGTGCGTCAACAAAATGATCTCGATCTACAGAGCCTTGCTAGAAAACCTCCATTTCCACACTTTCTCAAAACTTCATGAAGCAGCCAAAACGATGAGCGACTACTACACCTGCTTTACTGAGCAAAGTCTACAAGGTCGAGGAACCTCGGAGCAGCCGATGCCTGATCAACAAACAGTACGATGTCCAACCTTCCATGAATGTTGTTGCTCAATGAAGAAAAAGGAAAGCTTCTGCTCAAACATGCGACATCCAACATCTCTTCCTACAAAAGCATCACGGAAGGATAACCAATCTTGCACAAACCTCGACCTGGCATCAACACACGGGAAAATGATCGGACAGACTAAACTTCTCATGAAGGAGTGATCGATTTACTGGAAGTCTGGGTTCAAGACGGTGCAATCAAACTGTTGCTCATCATAGAGAGCCAACATGAAGAATCCAAGGTACTGTCACCTTCATAGATTTATCAATCATTCGACAAGTAACTGCAATATTTTGAAGCACGTAACCAAAGAGAAGGTTGATCCACAATAGATTCAACTGGGAACTGGAGGAGTACACAAGAATCCTCTCCCAATCATAACCTTTACACTCTCTGAACAACCTATCATAGAGGCAGTTCAATCCTTGGTCGAACGTGAATTGCCCTATCTGTCGAAGGCACAAAAGAGAGACATGTTCACAGCACTGAACCACATCGTGTCAAGAAGTCCATTCCGGAAATACTTCTTGAGCCTCCAGCCAATAACTAAGAGATGTACGACTGGGGACTACTTACCACAGTCGAAGAAACGAATTTGGAAGAACGTTGATCGGTGCCGGCATCGCCATCAACATCATTCCACTGAAAACCTCAGAGCCGCAGGCATCAGTCGACAAGAAGCTACTCATGCTCCCATCTCAATCATAGACCTTGAAGGAGCGCTCGGAATACTTATGGCTACATCACTCTCAAAGTGAACATAAGTTCAACACTGGACAGAAACCAAGTTTCACATCATCAAGAAGATCCAGGATATGACATGTCCTTCAGACGAGCGTGGATCCACGCTGAAAATATGGGTACTTACAGAGCGCCTTTGGTTACATGTCTCTCCAACGAATAAAGTTCTGATCCAGAAGATTTGACGGACATTCCATCATCAGAGTACTTGGAGGAATTTCAAACTTTGACGAGGTTGAAGAGAAAACCTGCAAAAGATGCATATACATCCATTAAGAGGTTCCGCACTCAGGCAAGTCTCATCCCATGTCTATGTCATTTATTTCCTCACATGCTATCCCAGCATGGGAACTCAATTCTTCTAGCAACTCTGCAAGACGTTATGAATAGTAGCTTCACCACATTAGTATTTTACCAAGTGTTTGAATCTAACGCTCCTACGAATAAAGCACTGAAACATTCATTACCGAGATGATGTCCAAACATGGCAAAGAACACTTTGGCCGTTTCTCCTGCTAGTCCATGTGTTTCACAAAATCAAAAAGCTCTAATGTCTGCACAAGTTTCGAATCCCACTACTGCAACGAAAAGGATGCTGAATCAACAAAAGATACTCCAGGGCCGAGACGATCAAACCCCTATGATATTCGATGCTTAAGGAATATACGCTTCAATACTCAAGCATCTAAAAAAGCTATCAAATTGTACTCCCAATCAAAGAGTACAGCTTCAGCACAAATATCTCGATGATGACACATTGATTCAACACCAGCACGATCAAAGTGTAACTAAACAATAAGTCTTCATTATCCCATGATAAGACTTCTGAAGCATATGCAACATCATTCATATATGGATGGCACTAACTCCTTCAATATATACTGGGCAACCTGAGGTGATTCCGTGAAACTTCATCAACGGGTTTTCTCTACATCACAAGCCCCTGCATGATTGAGGAACTTTCTCTCTTCACCAATCACATCCAGTATGAAAACTGCTGATGCTATCTACCACAACAATGTTGACTCACTGACAAATCCAGATCGTGGTAAAGTTATGCTTTCAGGAGCATTCAGGTTGAAATCTCAGCACACCTTCATCTTACGGACGCTCAACTCATCAACTAGTTCATGAATGTAAAAGGCTCACTGGATGAAGGAGCAAAGTTTATATCTATAATCATGGTTCTAGCCTTTTCGGTCTTTGGAGCAACTTCAACCATGGTATCAGCATCAACAATAATCTCTAGAGGAACACCATCCATGATCTCAGCATCAACAAGGATCTCTGGAGCGTAATCATTCATGGTTTCAGCACCAACAACGGTCTCAGGAGCAACATCCTCAGGGCTTCATCAATTAATCATTCTCTGAAGTGTTCCACATGAAGCGGACTTCTCTAAGACAAATTATTCATATCAAGATGTGCGGACCTGATAACATGCTCACATGAAAGTCTTCCCAAAGCTGCATGACTGGTGGGCATAATCCAAAGTCTTCTACAAGATGTTCTCATCACCTCTATAAATGCGATACAACACACTCCAGGCCATGGGTTTGCAAAAACGTACTAATGGGTGAGGAATGGGACAATGCTTCCTCAACAAAAGATGTTCGTCTATGTCTCTTCTACAACATACCAAAAGGGCACATCAGTCGGACATACGAGCTGAAAGATACGACATTTACTGTCAGGTCTATGAAATCTAAAACTTTGCACGGGATTACAAGTTATGAAAGTGCATACTTTATTGATTGCCCTAAACATCTCCAAACTTAAGCATTCTGGTTGCATATGATTCCTCCGTCTCTTAGCTTCGAAAGTTGGGATCAATCGTCAGATTCCGACGTCGTATGAGGTTCCTACAGCTTCCTGAGCGTACAACATGCAAACAACAATTTTTAGACGGGATTCATAACTTCCACAGTCGATCGTGTGTCCACCAGGTCCTTCCGCTAAATCCTTCATCAAGGTACCTCCAACTTCGACCACCTAGGTCTTTACATCAATTTTTCTACCTGGGTCCTCTATCTAGGTCTCGCCAGAAGAAGGGAAAACGAAAGGGAGAGACTTAACAAAATACTGGGGACTGACGGTCCACTTGTCAAGACGATCGATTTCACAATCCAAAACCGATCAAGAAATCAAGACCAGAATAAAACCTCACATCTCTCAGAAGTCCAAGGTTCAAGATATCATGGAAAGAAAACTAAAGAAAGTCAGCAAGATAAGATTTCTGCTTTTCTTCATCCATCTTCTTCAACACGGCATCACTGGTGGTGAAAGAAGTGTCACCTTCCACCGCTTTCCTTATAGCATCAATCTTTTGACGAAGCCACTTCAGATTGAAGCCAAGTTCTTCAGCTTTCTTCAAGTTGTACTCCCAATCAAAGAGTACATCCCGGGTGACAGTATTTCCAGTTGTGATGCGGATATCATTTATAACACGCAATATGGCTTCTACTTGCCTCGTCAAGAAATAACTATGCTCTGGATCCTTGGTAACGACGATGTGCCCATACATCTTCCACGGTTTCTCCTACAAGCCTGCGTATCCAATGGGAACGCTGAATCGGCCAACTAGTTCATGATACGGGAGTGAAGCATCGAACGGAGGATCAAAAGCAACTCTTGCACTTGGATATTCATGCACCACTATACGGTTCTCAATTACTGGAGCAACCTCCAGGGCAACAGTTTCTTCAGTATTCTCTACTGGTGTTTCGGTTTCTTCTATCACTGAAGCAGCAACAATATGAGTTTCCAAGACTTCAATGACAACCTTCTCATGGCCTTGAAGTGCAGAGATGGTTGTCTCTTCATCAATAACTCCAGGGCAGTTTGAGTTATCCTCATTGGTTTCAATATCCTCAACTTCGGTATTTGGCACCTAATACGAAGATTACATGAGGATTAGAGTCACTTAAGCTTGAAACCAAATGAGATCATAAAATACATCATACAATCAATCCAACATTATCAACATTAATCATTATACACTCAAGGCACGAGCAAATAGCATGAAAGTCATGAAAACACGTTTTACGGTAACCTCGTCTGAAGAAACTGTACTCTGCCCTGTACTAAAAGACGAACTGGGAGCAATCTACGAGGTATCTGAAGATGGGTGATATACCATTCTCTTTGTATGGATGTCCTCTACAATGTCTCAAAATTTCATGACAATCCGATAAACGAGCAAAGAGATGTGGCTAAAACATGGAGCAACATGCCATCTGAAAAAGTTCTGAAGGTCTCCTGAAAGTTCACTGTTTCGCCTTTTTCAGGCCCTAAACATGCTCAAACTTCAAAGAGATTCTCTAATAAAGCTTTGAAATTTCCTGGGCTTGAAGATACATATGAAAACCACGAAAATCCGACTTCGGACGAAGATTCTACAGCGTTTCTAGTAAAATCTGAAGTCTGAAATTTTCCGGTGACGTATTTCGGCAAAGTTATCCATAAATTCACATGGATTTTCATTCATTCATTCACGAATCAGCGATATAATGCTTCTTTGAAGAAATTACAGGAGATATACTTACTAAGGGAGTCTCTAAATCATTTGAAGGCTCGACGATGCCAGAATCTCCGTTGACAACATCGTTATTTCCATTCGGTTCGGGATTTCGGGAATTCTCCATATTCCCATCTCCCAAAAAAGAGTGCGCTTCATCAACATGATTCTTATTGTAGATGGGTAAAAACGATTTGCTGGTTTTTAAGGAATTGAGGAGACGACCGTACGGAGGAGACTCCTCGAACCGAGCGAAATGTTAATCCTCACACAGATGCACCGCTGCGAAGGGGGTGTTTTAGATTCGAGAGATCAATCTGTAGTACTCCGGCCTAAATCAAGACAATGACCGTTCCAGAGTAAATTCGATCACAAGACAGGATGGGTTGATCTGTAGGAGGGAAGCTGAAAAATGCGTGGAATCAATGGTAATCAAAGATTGTGGGTGTGTGAATTCTGAATACGATAAGCTCTGAGTGATTGAAATTGCTCAATTGAGAGTAGTTGCTCAATTGATGAGTTGATGCTCTCGTGTTGTCGATGAGACGTGAGATTGATGATACTGATTTTTCAATCATGATTCAGAGACTTATTTATATTGATGGAATTGTAGACACCATGATTCCATGAAGTGTGACAGTCAAGGAGTGGGGAAGTGGAGATCGTGTTTGAAACTAGTTACTCAACATGTGGAGACTTGGTCGATTTTCCACCCACTACCTCGTGAATTCCTTCAACTGATTGTACGACTTGCTTACATTCCATCGTGTGTTTGAACACACGTGTCGTAGACCGCCAGACCAAAACCCTAAATGATATCCCCCCAAGTGACATGATTGACGTCTCGTGGTTTGTTAGTCAATTGATGACTTTGTGGTTTGATGGGACGATGAGTCCATGTAGTCGTTGAGTTGAACATGATGTTCTGAAACTCGTGAATTGAACATGTCATGAGACAGAGGTATTGTTCTTACGATGAAGTGAGCAAGTACTGCTCATTCGGTGGATCGTTGAATATTGATTGTTGAACCAATATTCCTTGGTTTGAACAAATATTTATCATCTGAGCAAGTGTTGCTCATGTGATGAATTGTTGAATATTTGATCGTCTGAGCATGTGTTGCTCGTCTGATGGATTATTGGCAGCATACCAAAAATATTAATTAGAATATTGGTCGTTGAACCGAGCATAATTAATAAAATTAATGACCATGAGGTCGTCATAAAATTATTAAGGTTAGAATCTGGAATGATGATCCTTGGATTCAGAAACCCTAATTTGATCAATTGATGATCAACTCATGGTTCGTCAGAATTTCAACCATGGGACGAAGGAGGGAGCTACTACATGGGACCGTGAATCAACCATGTAGCGTCCATATGCTCACGTGAGCAAATACGAAGAACTCCTGAAGAGTTGACGATTTGTTTGTGAAAGAATGATTAAATGCTGGTTTAATCACTTATTCGAAAATGCTCGTCTGAGCCTTAGGTGAGAAAACCTAATTAATTATGACGAGGCGAGGGACCGACCATGGAGTCATGAAACCGGCCCTGGGTTGTCCCGTGACCGCCTGACGATCACTTCATGAAAATCCAAAGTGTTTGGGAGAGTTTTGGACCTAATACGAGCAATTGTGCAAATTAGGTCAAAACTGTGAAAATTGATGGGACCAGCTTCCGCGAGCCAAAGAGCCAATCTTGGTCGGTCAAGATAGCATGCTCGTGTCTCCAAGGCGCCCGCATCTCAGTCCTGAGAATTTTGATATTTTCTGGCGTGCAATTGAGCATCCATTCGAGAAAATATGTCAAAATTAGGGTTTCGACGAAACTGAGAAAAACACCATGAGATGATGAAATATAAGTATAAAATAAGGAATGAGGAGGCGTGGGACCTCCGTGGTCAAGGCATGGTCGGACGGTCGTGACCACGGTCCCGTGGTGCCTTTTCCTTAATTTTATAATATTTTGATGATTTTATGAAAAATTTATGAATTTTGAGAAATTTGATGAGTTTTGGGAGTTTCCATGAATTGAAGGAGTTTTCATGAGTTCAAGGAAGCAAAAGATATTAAAATAATAAAACAAGGGCGTGTGGGAACGTGGAATGCATGGCCGGCCGGTTAGGGCCCGATCCCACGAGTTTTCCTAATTTTTTAAATATTTTTAGGTATTTTGATGATTTTAGGGAATTTTTCCTAATTTGAGAGAAATACCATGAAATCAAGGAATTTGATGAATTCAAGGAAAACTAATAATAAAATAATGAAACAAACGGGTGTATGGGACCGGCTAGGGCATGGCCGGCCGGCCAAGGCCCGGTCCCACAAGTTTTCATAATTTATTTTATTTTATTATTATTTGATGATTTGTGCAAAATACCATTAAATCAAGGAGTTTTTTCATGAAATTAGAGAAATAATAATAATAAAATAATAAGAAACCGTGAGGTGTGGGGCCGGTTGGGACCAAGGCATGGCAGGTTGGCCAATTGTCACTCCCCACAGTCCTTTTCTTAATTTTATATTATTTTTTATGGATTTTTGGAAGTACCATGAAACCGAGGAGTTTCCTCGAGACGAAGGAGATTTGATAAAATGAGAGAATTTTCATCAAATCATGGAAAATAATAAAAATGCATTAAAAATATAAAATTGGCGTGGGATTGACCACGACACGGTCGGTCGGTCGTGTGTCCGTGCTCCAAGCACCCTGGTCAATATTTTTAATTATTTATTATTTTCTTCTCTATTTTGCATAGGTTCATCGTTTCGTTGTATTTTGAAATACTCATTCGTGTTGTGACTGTTAGTGTATCGTCGTTGAATAATTAACTTTGTGGCTCTATACTAGCAGAGCAAGCTGTCTAGGGGCATTAATTATCCCGATATGAGCTTGTCGGTAAGTCATATCCTTTATATAGTCAGGGTAAACTCGTTGTTTGTTCCTGAAGACGTTATCGCTCTATACTAGCAGAGCAAGCTGTCTAGGAGCCGTCCATCTCGTGATATTATATAGAAATAATCACTGAAAGTGTTCAGTGTTCATGAGATATGCCGTTGTCCAGTCGTGAGACTACATATCTACATGTACTCTGAGAGAAAGTGCTCCCCGTTCAGAATTCGATGAGAAACCCGTGTCTTAGTACTCACGTCTGATTGCTGGATCAGAGCTTCGTGTAATTATGAGTTTACGATTTTAGCCCTTGTCGAAAATCCACCATCTACATTAAGTCCCCTGCTTACTGAGGAAAGTTGTGTTCCTCAGTCAGCATTAAATGGTGATTTTCCGGCCATAAATAATAATACCAGTAATGGAACTTAGTCGTAAGTTGAGACGTTACCGGATTTAAAGAGAATGAGCAAACCACGACTTGATGAAGGCTTCAATGTCATGATTGGAGCATCGTTTGATGAGCGTAAATTGGTGTTGATCCACTGGTTTGGACGACGAGTCCATGGTCGATTAGGATTCACGGGATGGTCCCATGAAAACAAATCCTTGTTTTATGAATAGACGCTCGTTCGTTCGTTAGTTTAAGGAACAAACAAAATAGACCTGAGTCTAATATATATATAATTCGTCTATGAGCTTTCACGAAAACCGGAATTTTATATTTTAAATATGTGAGATTTCACAAAGTGGAATAAACTCTCGTTTAAAAGGTGGATGCTCGTACGAGAGAAAAGTTTTTTTTCTTTTTGATAGACGTGCGTTTGTTAGTAATAAAATTTTGTTTATGAGCCTTCATGAAATTTTTTACCTTCGAGCTTTCGGAAATCTTTGAAAATATACTCTCGCTTCAAAGACAGATTCTCGTGCGAGGGAGCAAAAATATATAGATATATTTTTCAAATTTACGTGAGTTTCACGTTAAAATATATGATTCGTTGTTTTGCTGAATCCTGCGCTTTGTATAAATGATGCGCTGAATGTTATGCATCTGTCACAGCCACTTTGCAAGAATGACTGACTCCCATGATGACACTTTTAAAGACGATGTTTCCAAGGATGACATCTCCGCGGGTGTAACTTCAAGAAATGGTACTTCTGGGACCTCTGAGTGATGGTGAGAGATCCTTCATACTGAGTTGTACTCCTGGTTATTTCATCAACTATACCACAGGATGATCATGTAGTGAGGTTTCAGATCAATGTAGACTCCTCGGAAATGGAAGAAAGTCTTCAGGGCGGAGCACCCAGAAGTAAGGACTACAGGATGTTAGCAAATGACGTGCAGTCCCCAGCCGTTTCTTTGGTGAGTTGTTAGCGCTCCTTGTGTCATGATTTTTTCCTGCCCGTGCAATTAGGATCACGAGACCAAGGTTTTGTTATTTCTTTTCAGACCTTTTCTCCATCGATTGACGGTCTTCAACTTGTTCCCAGGCGAACAATTCAGGAATTCAGTACTGATGAAGAAGTCGATGTAAATGTCTCTTTCGTGCAGGTGATCGCGGTATCTCCTTGAATGAAATAACAATAATTTTTGTTGATGAATACAGGAAGAAATCATTGTAGATAAGAATCATGTTGATGAAGCGCACTCTTTTTTGGGAGATGGGAATATGGAGAATTCCCGAAATCCCGAACCGAATGGAAATAACGATGTTGTCAACGGAGATTCTGGCATCGTCGAGCCTTCAAATGATTTAGAGACTCCCTTAGTAAGTATATCTCCTGTAATTTCTTCAAAGAAGCATTATATCGCTGATTCGTGAATGAATGAATGAAAATCCATGTGAATTTATGGATAACTTTGCCGAAATACGTCACCGGAAAATTTCAGACTTCAGATTTTACTAGAAACGCTGTAGAATCTTCGTCCGAAGTCGGATTTTCGTGGTTTTCATATGTATCTTCAAGCCCAGGAAATTTCAAAGCTTTATTAGAGAATCTCTTTGAAGTTTGAGCATGTTTAGGGCCTGAAAAAGGCGAAACAGTGAACTTTCAGGAGACCTTCAGAACTTTTTCAGATGGCATGTTGCTCCATGTTTTAGCCACATCTCTTTGCTCGTTTATCGGATTGTCATGAAATTTTGAGACATTGTAGAGGACATCCATACAAAGAGAATGGTATATCACACATCTTCAGATACCTCGTAGATTGCTCCCAGTTCGTCTTTTAGTACAGGGCAGAGTACAGTTTCTTCAGACGAGGTTACCGTAAAACGTGTTTTCATAACTTTCATGCTATTTGCTCGTGCCTTGAGTGTATAATGATTAATGTTGATAATGTTGGATTGATTGTATGATGTATTTTATGATCTCATTTGGTTTCAAGCTTAAGTGACTCTAATCCTCATGTAATCTTCGTATTAGGTGCCAAATACCGAAGTTGAGGATATTGAAACCAATGAGGATAACTCAAACTGCCCTGGAGTTATTGATGAAGAGACAACCATATCTGCACTTCAAAGACATGAGAAGGTTGTCATTGAAGTCTTGGAAACTCAGATTGTTGCTGCTTCAGTGATAGAAGAAACGGAAACACCAGTAGAGAATACTGAAGAAACTGTTGCCCTGGAGGCTGCTCCAGTAATTGAGAACCGTATAGTGGTGCATGAATATCCAAGTGCAGGAGTTTCTTTTCATCCTACGTTCGATGCTTCACTCCCGTATCATGAATTAGTTGGAGGATTCAGCGTTCCCATTGGATATGCAGGCTTGTATGAGAAACCGTGGAAGATGTATCGTCGTTACCAAGGATCCGGAGCATAGTTATTTCTTGATGAGGCAAGTAGAATCCATATTGCGTGTTATAAATGATATCCGCATCACAACTGGAAATACTGTCACCCGGGATGTACTCTTTGATTGGGAGTACAACTTGAAGAAAGCTGAAGAACTTGGCTTCAATTTGAAGTGGCTTCGTCAAAAGATTGATGCTATAAGGAAAGCGGTGGAAGGTGACACTTCTTTCACCACCAGTGATGCCGTGTTGAAGAAGATGGATGAAGAAAAGCAGAAATCTTATTTTGCTGACTTTCTTTATTTTTCTTTCCATGATATCTTGAACCTTGGACTTCTAAGAGATGTGAGGTTTTATTCTGGTCTTGATTTCTTGATCGGTTTTGGATTGTGAAATTGATCGTCTTGACAAGTGGACCGTCAGTCCCCAGTATTTTGTTAAGTCTCTCCCTTTCGTTTTCCCTTCTTCTGGTGAGACCTAGATAAAGGACCCAAGTAGAAAAATTGATGTAAAGACCTAGGTGGTCGAAGTTGGAGGTACCTTGATGAAGGATTTAGCGGAAGGACCTGGTGGACACCGATCGACTGTGGAAGTTATGAATCCCGTCTAAAAATTGTTGTTTGCATGTTGTACGCTCAGGAAGCTGTAGGTACCTCATACGACGTCGGAATCTGACGATTGACCCCAACTTTCGAAGCTAAGAGACAGAGGAATCATATGCAACCAGAATGCTTAAGTTTGGAGATGTCTAGGGCAATCAATAAAGTATGCACTTTCATAACTTGTAATCCCGTGCAAATTTTCAGATTTCATAGACCTGACAGTAAATCCCGTATCTTTAAGCTCGTATGTCCGGTTGATGCGCCCTTTTGGTATGTTGTAGAAGAGACATAGACGAACATCTTTCGTTGAGGAAGCATTGTCTCATTCCTCACCCATTAGTACGTTTTTGCAAACCCATGGCCTGGAGTGTGTTGTATCTCATTTATAAAGGTGATGAGAACATCTTGTAGAAGACTTTGGATTATGCCCACCAGTCGTGCCAGCTTTGGGAAGACTTTCATGTGAGCATGTTATCAAGTCCGCACATCTTGATATGAATCATTGGTCTTAGAGAAGTCCGCTTCATGTGGAACACTTCAGAGAATGATTAGTTGATGAAGCCCTGAGGATGTTGCTCCTGAGACCGTTGTTGGTGCTGAAACCATGAATGATTACGCTCCAGAGATCCTTGTCGATGTTGAGATCATGGATGGTGGTCCTCTAGAGATTATCGTTGATGCTGATACCATGGTTGAAGTTGCTCCAAAGACCGAAAAGGCTAGAACCATGACTATAGATATAAACTTTGCTCCTTCATCCAGTGAGCCTTTTACATCCATGAACTAGTTGATGAGTTGAGCGTCCGTAAGATGAAGGTGTACTGAGAGTTCAACCTGAGTGCTCCTGAAAGCATAAATTTACCACGATCTGGCTTTGTCAGTGAGTCAACATTGTTGCGGTAGATAGCATCAGCAGTTTTCATATTGGATGTGATTGGTGAAGAGAGAAAGTTCCTCAATCATGCAGGGGCTTATGATGTAGAGAAAACCCGTTGATGAAGTTTCACGGAATCACCTCAGGTTGCCCAGTACATATTGAAGGAGTTAGTGCCATCCATGTATAAATGATGTTGCATATGCTTCAGAAGTCTTATCATGGGATAATGAAGACTTATTGTTTAGTTACACTTTGATCGTGCTGGTGTTGAATGAATGTGTCATCATCGAGATACTTGTGCTGAAGTTGTACTCTTTGATTGGGAGTACAATTTGATAGCTTTTTTAGATGCTTGAGTGTTGAAGCGTATATTCCTTAAGTATCGAATATCTTAGGGGTTTGATCGTCTCGGCCCTGGAGTATCTTCTGTTGATTCAGCATCCCTTTCGGTGCAGTAGTGGGATTCGACACTTGTGCAGACATTAGAGCTTTCTGATTTTGTGGAACACATGGACTAGCAGGAGAAACGCCCAAAGTGTTCTTTGCCATGTTTGGACATCATCTCGGTAATGAATGTTTCAGTGCTTGATTCGGAGGAGCGTCATATTCAACCACTTGGTAAAATACTAATGTGGTGAAGATACCATTCATAACGTCTTGCAGATTTGCTAGCAGAATTGAGTCCCCATGCTAGGATAGCATGTGACGAAATAAATGACATAGACATGGGATGAGACTTGCCTGAGTGCGGAACCTCTTAATGGATGTATATGCATTTTTTGCAGGTTCTTTCTTCAACCTCGTCAAAGTTTGAAATTCCTCCAAGTGTTTTGATGATGGGATGTCCGTGATGTGCAACCAAAGACGCTTTGTCAACATGGATCCACGCTCGTTTGAAGAACATGTCATATTCTAGATCTCCTGATTATGTGAAACTTGGTTTCTGTCCAGGTTAAGCTTATGTCCACCTTGAGAGTGATGTAGCCATAAATATTTCTAAGCGATCATTCAAGGTCTCTGATTGAGATGGGATCACGATTAGCTTGTTGTTGAGTGTTGCCTGCGGCTCCGAGGGTTTTCAATGGAATGGTGTTGATAGCGGTGTCAGCATGGACCAACGTTCTCCCAAATTCGTTTCTTCTGAGATTGAGTATGGTAAGCAGTCCCCAGTCGAACATCTCTTGATCTGTGGCTGGAGGCTCAAGAAGTATTTCCGGAATGAACTTCTTGACACGATGTGGTTCAGTGCTGTGAACATGTCTCTCCTTTGTGCCTCCGACGGATAGAGCATTCCACATTCGACCAAGGATTGAACTACCTCTTTGACAGGTTGTTCAGAGAGTCGAGGTATTGATTGGGAGAGGATATGTGTACTCCTTCAGTCCCCAGTTGAATCTTGTGTAGATCAACCTTCTCTTTGAAGATGTGCTTCAAAATATTGCAGTTACTTGTTGGATGATTGATGAATCTATGAAGATGGCAGTACCTGGGGTTCTCCATCTTTCTTCAGTTGGCTCTGTTTGATGAACATCAAGTTGATTGTATCATCTTGCACCCAGACTTCCGGTAACTCGATCACTTCAGGGAGGTTTGAGTCTGTCTGATCATTTCCCGTTTGTTGATGCTAGGTCGAGGTTTGTGCATCTTGGTTATCCTTCCTTTGTGATTTTGAAGGAGCTGAGGTATGCTTGCACGGTGGTTCGAATTTTCGTTTGCTCCCTTCTGCAACAGCGTTTGTGGAAGGCTGGAGGTTGTACTGCTTGTTGATCAGACGTCTGCTACCTCGAGCGCGGTTCTTCAGTCTTTGTAGATTGTGTTCTTTCCAGTAAAGCGGGTGAAGTACTCGCCGATCTCTTCGCCGCTTCATGAAGCTCTGAGAAGGTATGGAAACGTAGATTTTCCAACAAAGCTCTGTAAACCGGGATCATGTTGTTGATACAGAAGTCTACCAGTTGTTTCTCTGTGACGCTTGGATCATGACAGTCCAGGGCCTGGGCTCTGAATCTTTTCACCTAACCATTGGGATGTTCATCGCTCCTTTGAAGCATCCTTCCTAGATCAGAGAAAGTGACTTGCTCTGACACGAAGAAGTATTTTCTGTAGAAAGCATTAATCATATCTCCCCAATCGGTGATACTTCCCGGTGCATTGTACCAGGTGTATGCTATGCCTCAGAGACTTCGAAAATTCCTTCATACGGACGACATGGTTGTGCTCGTGTTCGCCCGAAACCGAGAAATGTGTTTTTGAGTATTGCACGTTCCATCATAAAGAATGAATGTTGGAGCGGTATAACCTTTTGGGAGAGAAATCCTCCGTATGGCAGCGGGATATGAAGGTTGACGAAGATGGACAGATGATGTCTTGTCTTTTCCTCGATCTTCAAAAGAGTGCTCCAGGTCTTCACGAGTGATTGATGAAACTTGCAGGTTCCATTGCTGGAGAGTCATTTGCAGCTTTGCGGGATTCTTCATCATGTACAACATGGATTGGAGAGATTTCAGGATCAATAGTTGAAGATGTTTCTTTAACTTTTCCTTTATCGCGCTGAGGCTGAGTTCATTCAGACGCAAGCTTTTCTGTGAGAGTTTTGGGATAAGTACACAACTCTTTCTGTGCTGCATCCACGTCAATCTGAACCTTCATGAGATCAACAATGGCAGGATGATTTCCTCTGGTTTCTTCAGGAAATCAACGAAGAGTATATTGTTGATGGCGCAAGTATCGTCACTTGCAGGGGTGATTACTGGAGCACCAGTGCTTGGAGCAGTAGTAGTAGCAGGTTGCATCGGAGGAGTGGCATTAGCGGTACCACTAGAGCTTGCGATATTAGGATCGGGTTTGAACCCGGATTGGAAGACCTCAGACCGTCCATCCTTGTGAGAATTGAGATTGCAACCGAGATAATGATCTCCCACTGTGGTCGCCAATATGTAGATGGGGAAAAACGATTTGCTGGTTTTTAAGAAATTGAGGAGACGACCGTACAGAGGAGACTCCTCGAACCGAGCGAAATTTTAATCCTCACACAGATGCACCGCTGCGAAGGGGGTGTTTTAGATTCGAGAGATCAATCTGTAGTACTCCGGCCTAAATCAAGACAATGACCGTTCCAGAGTAAATTCGATCACAAGACAGGATGGGTTGATCTGTAGGAGGGAAGCTGAAAAATGCGTGGAATCAATGGTAATCAAAGATTGTGGGTGTGTGAATTCTGAATACGATAAGCTCTGAGTGATTGAAATTGCTCAATTGAGAGTAGTTGCTCAATTGATGAGTTGATGCTCTCGTGTTGTCGATGAGACGTGAGATTGATGATACTGATTTTTCAATCATGATTCAGAGACTTATTTATATTGATGGAATTGTAGACACCATGATTCCATGAAGTGTGACAGTCAAGGAGTGGGGAAGTGGAGATCGTGTTTGAAACTAGTTACTCAACATGTGGAGACTTGGTCGATTTTCCACCCACTACCTCGTGAATTCCTTCAACTGATTGTACGACTTGCTTACATTCCATCGTGTGTTTGAACACACGTGTCGTAGACCGCCAGACCAAAACCCTAAATGATATCCCCCCAAGTGACATGATTGACGTCTCATGGTTTGTTAGTCAATTGATGACTTTGTGGTTTGATGGGACGATGAGTCCATGTAGTCGTTGAGTTGAACATGATGTTCTGAAACTCGTGAATTGAACATGTCATGAGACAGAGGTATTGTTCTTACGATGAAGTGAGCAAGTACTGCTCATTCGGTGGATCGTTGAATATTGATTGTTGAACCAATATTCCTTGGTTTGAACAAATATTTATCATCTGAGCAAGTGTTGCTCATGTGATGAATTGTTGAATATTTGATCGTCTGAGCATGTGTTGCTCGTCTGATGGATTATTGGCAGCATACCAAAAATATTAATTAGAATATTGGTCGTTGAACCGAGCATAATTAATAAAATTAATGACCATGAGGTCGTCATAAAATTATTAAGGTTAGAATCTGGAATGATGATCCTTGGATTCAGAAACCCTAATTTGATCAATTGATGATCAACTCATGGTTCGTCAGAATTTCAACCATGGGACGAAGGAGGGAGCTACTACATGGGACCGTGAATCAACCATGTAGCGTCCATATGCTCACGTGAGCAAATACGAAGAACTCCTGAAGAGTTGACGATTTGTTTGTGAAAGAATGATTAAATGCTGGTTTAATCACTTATTCGAAAATGCTCGTCTGAGCCTTAGGTGAGAAAACCTAATTAATTATGACGAGGCGAGGGACCGACCATGGAGTCATGAAACCGGCCCTGGGTTGTCCTGTGACCGCCTGACGATCACTTCATGAAAATCCAAAGTGTTTGGGAGAGTTTTGGACCTAATACGAGCAATTGTGCAAATTAGGTCAAAACTGTGAAAATTGATGGGACCAGCTTCCGCGAGCCAAAGAGCCAATCTTGGTCGGTCAAGATAGCATGCTCGTGTCTCCAAGGCGCCCGCATCTCAGTCCTGAGAATTTTGATATTTTCTGGCGTGCAATTGAGCATCCATTCGAGAAAATATGTCAAAATTAGGGTTTCGACGAAACTGAGAAAAACACCATGAGATGATGAAATATAAGTATAAAATAAGGAATGAGGAGGCGTGGGACCTCCGTGGTCAAGGCATGGTCGGACGGTCGTGACCACGGTCCCGTGGTGCCTTTTCCTTAATTTTATAATATTTTGATGATTTTATGAAAAATTTATGAATTTTGAGAAATTTGATGAGTTTTGGGAGTTTCCATGAATTGAAGGAGTTTTCATGAGTTCAAGGAAGCAAAAGATATTAAAATAATAAAACAAGGGCGTGTGGGAACGTGGAATGCATGGCCGGCCGGTTAGGGCCCGATCCCACGAGTTTTCCTAATTTTTTAAATATTTTTAGGTATTTTGATGATTTTAGGGAATTTTTCCTAATTTGAGAGAAATACCATGAAATCAAGGAATTTGATGAATTCAAGGAAAACTAATAATAAAATAATGAAACAAAAGGGTGTATGGGACCGGCTAGGGCATGGCCGGCCGGCCAAGGCCCGGTCCCACAAGTTTTCATAATTTATTTTATTTTATTATTATTTGATGATTTGTGCAAAATACCATTAAATCAAGGAGTTTTTTCATGAAATTAGAGAAATAATAATAATAAAATAATAAGAAACCGTGAGGTGTGGGCCGGTTGGGACCAAGGCATGGCCAGTTGGCCAATAATAATAATAAAATAATAAGCACCCTGGTCAATATTTTTAATTATTTATTATTTTCTTCTCTATTTTGCATAGGTTCATCGTTTCGTTGTATTTTGAAATACTCGTTCGTGCGGTGACTGTTAGTGTATCGTCGTTGAATACACTTTCACCATTTGAATCGGGGCTTACATAGTGGTAGCTCAGACGCCCGGTTGTTGATTATTTATTACTAATTGTGGAATCCAGTGGAGAATAATTTACAAAACTGAGTAATAAGATGTTTATTATTAATTCATAGGATCAACTGAGGATTCGACTACGAATTCAGAATAATAAAATGAGCATTACCATTCCATGGGATCATAGATTCGACCATAGAATCGGAGTAATAAAGATTTATCTATTACCATTTATGAGACCAGTTGTGGATTCGATCATGAAATCGGAATAATGAGATAATATAGTTATTGTTATTCTATGAGATCAAGTCGTGGATTCGATCATAGAATCAGAACAATTGTTTATTGTCATTCCATGGGACCAACCGTGGATTCGACCATGGAATATGAGCAATTGTTATTGCCATTCCATGGGACCAGTCGTGGATTCGACCATGGAATATGAGCAAAAATAGGTTATTCTGGGAATTTAGTAGTGAATGTCACGGCAGAATTAATCTTAATTAGGAATAATTAACTTTGTGGCTCTATACTAGCAGAGCAAGCTGTCCAGGGGCATTCATTATCCCGATATGAGCTTGTCGCTAAGTCATATCCTTTATATAGTCAGGGTAAACTCGTTGTTTGTTCCTGAAGACGTTATCACTCTATACTAGCAGAGAAAGCTGTCTAGGAGCCATCCATCTCGTGATACTATATAGAAATAATCACTGAAAGTGTTCAGTGTTCATGAGATATGTCGTTGTCCAGTCGTGAGACTACATATCTACATGTACTCTGAGAGAAAGTACTCCCCGTTCATAATTCGATGAGAGACCCGTGTCTCAATACTCACGTCTGATTGCTGGATCAGAGCTTCGTGTAATTATGAGTTTACGATTTTAGCCCTTGTCGAAAATCCACCATCTACACTTATCTACAATGATTTCTTCAAGGAGATGTCGCGATCACCTGCACGAAAGAGATATTTACATCGACTTCTTCATCAGTACTGGATTCCTGAATTGTTCGCCTGGGAAAAAGTTGAAGACCGTCAATCGATGGAGAAAAGGTCTGAAAAGAAATAACAAAACCTTGGTCTCGTGATCTTAATTGCACGGGCAGGAAAAATTCATGACAGAAGGAGCGCTAACAACTCACCAAAGAAACGGCTGGGGACTGCACGTCATTTGCTAACATCCTGTAATCCTTACTTCTGGGTGCTCCTCCCGAAGACTTTCTTCCATTTTCGAGGAGTCTACATTGATCTGAAACCTCACTACATGATCATCCTGTGGTATAGTTGATGAAATAACCAGGAGTACAACTCAGTATGAAGTATCTCTCACCATCACTCAGAGGTCCCAGAAGTACCATTTCTTGAAGTTACACCCGCGGAGATGTCATCCCTGGGGTTTAGCTCACCAAATAAATAAATAAAATAGGATATACCACTTCTTGTTGGAAAAATAGCTTCCTCTATCGCCTCAGCAATGGGGTTTAGCTCCTCATATTAATCACTTGCTCAAAATATTTGTTTATGGTTCAAAAGTTGATTAAAAGATGAAAAACTGTAACACTGATTGTTTGCAACGATGTATTGGTGTTGCAAAACAAAGGACTGACTGTTACAAAGAAGTCTATGTAGCAGCGTTACGAATTTGAGACGTTGTTCTTATTTGCAACGCTTGTTCTTCAGCAGCAGCAGCAGAAACACGGGTTTTCCTGCAACTTGATCTTCTCAGCTCTGTAGTGTTACAAACTTCTCTGCGACTTCTCCAATGACTTCGTAACCTTCCCTGGAACTCGAACACACCTTTTATACTGCTAAGAAACCTAAAAATAGCGATTAATTCTCTCTTTTTCTTTTCGTGCAAGCCACGGCAATAATCTTCTCTGCCGATTTCCTTAAGCGTTTCTAAGACTTCCAAATCATCCGAAACTCTTCCTTAGATAGAATATCACCTTAGGAAACAATCGCACGCCTTTAGTCTCCCTGAAATTCCTAAAATAATTCCACAAAGTTTTCGTGTTCACTTCAACCTCTGTTTCCTTTTTTCGGATTATCCAGCCCAATTTGATCGATTCCAGCGCACATACCAAGCCTGTTATGCTCAATCACGTCCAGCCCAACAAATTTCAGCAATTGAATCTCTCTAAAACACCTTCGAAATCAATCCCCAACTCTGGTTCGTCTGCAACATTTTTTCCCGCCAATTTCTGTGTTTAAAAACGATGAAAATGACCTCCCCCTATCCTGTGTTGGTCTCCCTTTAGCAGCTGCCTGGAAATGGATGCCCCTTAGTAATTGGTTACCCCTTATCCATTTGAGGGGTCCGAATAGCAAGTGTCCTCCGGGGTGCCCCGCACAACTTTTTGATCAGATTTTTCCAAAAATGTTTATTGGCCAAAAATACCTACACACATAAAACACCATAATAAGTACAAAAATGAGCACTATCAATATATAGAATCGAGATAAATTAGACACAAAAATGTGTCTATCAAATACCCCCAAACCTATTATTTGCTAGTCCTCGAGCAAAATAAAATCCTAACTCACTGACGCAGGCATCGTCGATTGCATTTAGCGTATGCAATAAGCCTTTCAACCCCTAAGTGTCCCTAGTGGCGGAGTGTTGTCTCCGGAGGGCTTACAAGAGGTATACCCACAAAACCTTTACTCCAGACCTTAGCTATCTACACAGAACCTTGGAAGGCACTAAAGAATCTCCTTGGTTGGCATACTTATTGACTACAGGAGGAAGTACCCTGATGCGAAATTCCAATTGTTGTACACGAGTTTGCACTCAAGCATGCTAAAATTCATATAAAGTGACAGAGCTCTACTCAGATAGTTGCACTATGGACATGAATATTCGGAGTCAAACCAATCACATGGATAGATTAAGAGATGGATATAGAAAAACATAGATGGTTTTGATGTTTACTAAGTGAACGGCGTTTCCCATATCTGTCTGAAGGCCTCCGCCAAAATGAACCTATCCTAATGGATTGAGATACTAGTCTGACTAATATCAACACACTGGCATATACAAGGGTACCAGTGGTCGATAACCTAACTCTAGGTCAACACAACTGGCATATACAAGGGTACCAGTGGTCGACTTTATTGAATTTTCCTTTTGGTCAAATGGTCCGGTCTCAATTTTTTTTTTTTGGTATCTCAGTCACTCTAATTCACCCTAGCATTGGTAACAACTTGAATCATGGGCCCCACCTATCACTTAGAGAAACATAGTTTAAAAATAAAATAAAAATAGAAGTGAAAAGGACTCAACGAGATATGGTGAAACTATCATGTTATTTCTAACACCTGAGCTCTGTGCTTTTATGAATAGACTCTTCTAGATGTTGCCATCTAATCAGATTGGTTCCTCAACTCCTACAACCAAAATGTTCTCATCCACTTAGATTAGTTAGTGTTATCCTTAATATGCATAAATTTCTAGGCTCTGGAGTTTATTAATGCAACTAAAAAGTTTCTCCCATACCCCCAAACTTAAATCTAACATTGTCCTCAATGTTCTAAAGATGAAATTAAAAGCATGAACAAGGAGAAACTGTTACCATTGAAGCAAAAGAGTTAAGGAAAGATATTACCTTGTTTCATGAGATTGGGTTACCTCCCAAGAAGTGCTAAGTTTAAAGTCTTCAGCCAGACATCAAGTTTCATAAAATGTCTAGTTACCTTTCAAATCATATATCAGTAGTCAAAATAACTGTGGGTCATCAAAACCAAATAAAACTTCCACTAATATGAAACAACTGCACATGATCAGAAAAAATAACATAAGGAGAACAACCTCATTGAAAGTTTCTTGCAAGACAACTGGATTTATTTGGGGCACAAAATTGGGCTTCATATGAGTGTCTTGAAAAACAGATTCATCCGAAAAACGGGACTTTAATAGCTGGATTTCCTCCTGGACAGTATCAGGAGGATCGGGTTGTGGAGTCTGAATAGACTAAAGTGATACCTCATAAGCACTAGGATCGAGTCCCAAGTTGGGGACTTCTACTGGGGATAATTGACGATCACTACCCCCAAACTTAGAATTTTGGGTGTCTCTAGATAGACTAGTCACAATATTCCTAATTTCTAGACCATCAGGTTTCTGAAAAAGGTCAATTGTTTTCTCTGAGTTATAATCAGGTGGTTCATCATCTAAATTCTTTTGAGGTATACTAGCTGTAGGACTTATATGTTTCATATCTTGTATGGTCAACCCTAGAGTTTCCTTATTGTCTTGAAGCATGATTTCTGGCCTGCTATCATGATCGGATGCTATAATCACAGGAAAAGTCTTAGATGGCCTTAAGAATGCAGATTTAGGGTCCAACTTAGGAGGCTCTTCTGAACAAGGGATTAAGGTAGACTCAAAAGCTTGTAATGGTTCGAACCTATCTTTACATTTATCAGTATCTAACATAGGAATAGAATCCAACATACCATTCACTTGTTCAATATTGCTATCTTCGTCGAAATCCATGTTAAAGTGGGCTAGACAACTCTCTAATGGATCTTCCGATGCGATATTTGGTATTGACTCCTGAACTAAGGTTCCTATCATGTTCACCTCTTCAATGCACGTGTCATCTAGCTCAGAATGTAGCTTATTGACATTAAAAATATTGAACTCAATAGTCATATTACCAAAAGATAGATTTATAATACCATTTTGACAGTTTATGATCGCATTAGACGTAGCTAAAAATGGGCGACCTAAAATCACAGGTATATGGTTCTCTGGGTCAGGGACAGGTTGGGTATCTAAGACCACGAAATCCACAGGATAAATAAACTTGTCGACCTCAATAAGAACATATTCTATCACACTGCGAGGTATCTTGACAGACCTATCAGCTAACTGCAATGCTATCTTGGTAGGTTTCAATTCACCGAGCCCTAGCTTTAAGTACACATGGTATGGGAGTAAGTTCACACTGGCTCCTAAGTCAAGTAAAGCTTTGTGTACCCTGTGTTTTCCTATCGTACAAGCAATGGTAGGCGCACCTGGGTCTTTATATTTAGGAGTTGTGGGGTCTGAATGATCGAACTTACATGACTAGCTAAAAAGTCTTTTTTAGGGACACTAAGATTTCGCTTTCGCGTACACATATCCTTAAGAAACTTGGCATAAGCTGTAAGTTGCCTAATTGCTTCTAGTAACGGAAGGTTTATGGTAACTTTCCTAAAAACCTCCATTATGTCATTAAAGTTGGATTCACTCTTTGTTGGTACTAATAGCTGTGGAAATGGGGCTCTAGGCATAAAATAGGGCCTCTCAGGAGCCGAATTGACATCATCAGAAACTTTATCAGTCTCCTCAGCTATGGTTGGTCCTGAGGGGTGAACTATAGTATGCTCACTATCGGGCATGGTTACCTGATTGTCTACTACTCTGCCACTCCTAAGGGTTCTAACAGCATTCAATTGATTCGATGGTTTTGCACCTACTTCATGAACTCCTCTAGGATTGGGATTAGTCTGACTAGGGAACCTTCCGTTATCTCTCTCACTTAAGGTCTTAGCTATTTGGCCGACTTGAAGCTCTAACTTAGCAAGAGTCTGAGCATTAGTTTGAAAGTTCTGCTTGGTTTCCTGTTGAAAACTAACTTGGCTCTTTAATAACATGTCCTGGCTCTGTGCTAACATATCCTGGCTCTTTCTTAATATACTAAGAGATTCCTCTAAGCGCGTTATCTATTCTCTGAAGAGTTCTGAAACTGACCTGGAGAGTTCTTATCTGAACCAAACCCTGGGGATCATTAGAATTACTAAACTGACCTTGACTCTGGCTTTTAGACCACGAAAGGTTCGGATGGTTTCTCCAACCAGGATTATAGGTTTCTGATTATGGGTCAAACTTCTGACGGTTATCGAATCTAGTGTTATTATAGAGAGCATTGGCTTGCTCTTCATTATTCTGGCCTTCCCAAAAAGGCTCCAATCTACCATTAGTGTGACCCACTTCTAAAGCTTCTAACCTTTTCGCTATAGCATCAATTTTGGCATCTGATTCAAAACTTCCTTCTACCCTATTAATGTTTCCTCCGCCTAGAATAATTTTTTTCTGGGGTACCCTATTACTTTCCCATTGTTGGGTCTTTTCGGCGATTTCATGCAAGTATGACATCGCATCATCAACTGTTTGGTTTTCAAACCCACCTGTACACATGGACTCTACTGTAGTTGTGGTGGGATAATCTAAACCCTCGTAAAGGACCTGAACTAACCTAACTTTTTCTAAACCATGATGAGGACATTGGGATAATAAATCATTGAACCTTTCCAATTACCTATACAAAGACTCTCCATCTTGTTGCGAAAACGTGCAGATTTGCGTCCTAATAGACGATGTTTTATGCCTAGGGAAAAACTTGTTCAAAAAGGCAGATGTAAGTTGTTCATATGTTTCAATTGATTCGGAAGCCAAACTATACATCCACGACTTGTCTTTATCTTTTAAGGAAAAGGGGAATAACTTGAGTTTCAAAGCATCATCATCAAGGTTTATAATTTTCAGGGTACTGCAAATTTCCTCAAAGTCCCTAACATGTAAATAGGGGTTTTTATTTTCTTTCCCTAAAAAGATTGGGAGCAACTGTAAGGTTCCAGGCTTAAGTTCATAATTTGCTTCAGTTTCAGGTAACCTGATATACGAGGGACGAGTAGTCCTAGTAGGGTTCAACAAAGCTTTCAAATTCGCCATTTCTGGCGCTATTGGACTATCAGGGATTTTCTCCTCAAACGGACGTTCAAAAACGGAATTTTCAAGAATCAGACTTCCTAAATTGAGGTAATCGAGATGCTTAGAACTACTAGGTTTCTCTTTAACAAATATACCTAGGGCATCTCTTTTATGTTCAGGCATGCAACAGAATAAGGTAGGGAATTCTATGCAATCACAAAACAAGGCTGACTCAACCAAATCATACCTAAATTTCTAGCAAACAAAAAGCATGATGGCTCCACTTAGATTTTTTCTAGACTAGCTTCTATTCTTTCGAAAAGGAACTCGTTACAATCTGAGCAAACCCCTCTGGAATCAATCCGAGTCAAAGTAAGTTGAATCGAGGCGAGGGAAGCTCAGTGGAGCTTTGATACCCAAGGCTTCACCGGTTACACGGCGCAGTCACGCATTCAACTGACAGAAACCATCAAGAACTTCGAAGTATGCTCAAAAGAGTAACCAATATTTTTCGAACGACTTTCCTATTAAGCTCATTACCCTATAGGTCTCGTTCTAGTCAAAATTTTAGGCTTAGGTTCGCGTTCGGTTTCGTTTTCCTAAGGCGGGCAAGAAGAGAACGGTGATGAAATCTGAACCCTTATCTTGTATGGCCAGTCCTTGCCCTTTACTAGGAAATTAAATCAGTCGTTTTCAAGTCCTCAGCATATTTGCAAACGAAGGAATACAGTAAACCCTCTGATAGGGGATTCGCGGGTGTTTCGAAAAACTTACCTCCCGTACCAGACGGGCGAAGAACCGCTGAAGTCGACTCGGGCCACGACTCCTATGTCATGTACGAACCCAAGGGGGCGAGAAGATATCGTAATCACCGTCCTTCCCTACACACAGTTTGTATTTAAACCAACCCTTCCTTAGGGTTTAAAAATAATAATGTCCCAAAGTTCAATGTCCAAAGTGTCCAAAAAGAAAAGAAAAATTACAAAAATAGCAAACCCTAATACAGTTCTCTCTTTTTCTTTAATAAAAAAAATAAACAAAACCCTAAAAAAAATATCTAAAAATAAATTGTCTTCTTTTCCGTTCTTTTCGCTCCAAGTCTTTATGCTTTAAGATCCAGTCTTTACGAAATCACCAAACTCCTTGGCTCAATTCTCTTTATGATCCAAAACCTGTAGACAAAAGATAAATACCCAAAAACGTAAAAAAGAACAAAAACCTAAAAAATAAAAGAAAAATAAGTCTAAAACCCTAAAATCAAACCGCGTCGGCGGCGCCAAAAATTAATGTGGTTTATAGATAGTGGTAAAAGTGGTTCGATTGTCAGACTTGCGAAGGATAAAATATAGACTTAAATTCTAAAACTAAAATAGAAAACAAACTAAAAATTGTCACAAACTCAACCAAAGATGATATCAATATTAAAAGAACACTGAGGCTAAGATTCCACTATTTTCCAAGTTCAAAGTGATTTAATCCCAATAATTATATTTATGCAATTTTCTCGTTCAAGTTGATTCTAACTATTGCAACAAGTAGATTCTCAAAATAACAAGTGTAAATCCGAAGCATGGAACATCAAAAACCTAGGTCCAAGTATGCTCTATAAAAAGAAATAACAATTGCTTAACAAAAATCATTCAAACAATTTTCAACCAAGGCAAATAATCATAAAATAATTGAAAATAAATAAATAAAATAGGATATACCACTTCTTGTTGGAAAAATAGCTTCCTCTATCTCCTCAGCAATGGGGTTTAGCTCCTCATATTAATCACTTGCTCAAAATATTTGTTTATGGTTCAAAAGTTGATTAAAAGATGAAAAACTGTAACACTGATTGTTTGCAACGATGTATTGGTGTTGCAAAACAAAGGACTGACTGTTACAAAGAAGTCTTTGTAGCAGCGTTACGAATTTGAGACGCTGTTCTTATTTGCAACGCTTGTTCTTCAGCAGCAGCAGCAGAAACACGGGTTTTCCTGCAACTTGATCTTCTCAGCTCTGTAGTGTTACAAACTTCTCTGCGACTGCTCCAATGACTTCGTAACCTTCCCTGGAACTCGAACACACCTTTTATACTGCTCGGAAACCTAAAAATAACGATTAATTCTCTCCTTTTCTTTTCGTGCAAGCCACGACAATAATCTTCTCTGCCGATTTCCTTAAGCGTTTCTAAGACTTCCAAATCATCTGAAACTCTTCCTTAGATAGAATATCACCTTAGGAAACAATCTCACGCCTTTAGTCTCCCTGAAATTCCTAAAATAATTCCACAAAGTTTTCGTGTTCACTTCAACCTCTGTTTCCTTTTTTCGGATTATCCAGCCTAATTTGATCGATTCCAGCGCACATACCAAGACTGTTATGCTCAATCACGTCCATCCCAACAAATTTCAGCGATTGAATCTCTCTAAAACACCTTCGAAATCAATCCCCAACTCTGGTTCGTCTGCAACATTTTTTCCCGCCAATTTCTGAGTTTAAAAACGATGAAGATGACCTCCCCCTATCCTGTGCTGGTCTCCCTTTAGCAGCTGCCTGGAAATTAATGCCCCTTAGTAATTGGTTACCCCTTATCCATTTGAGGGGTCTGAATATCAAGTGTCCTCCGGGGGTGCCCCGCGCAACTTTTCGAGCAGATTTTCCAAAAATGTTTATTGGCCAAAAATACCTACACACACATAAAACACCATAATAAGTACAAAAATGAGCACTATCAATATATAGAATCGAGATAAATTAGACACAAAAATGTGTCTATCAGGAACACGGACACACGACCTACCGACCGTGTCGTGGTCAGTTCCACGCCAGTTTTATATTTTTAATACATTTTTATTATTTTCCATGATTTGATGAAAATTCTCTCATCTCAACTCTCCTTCGTCTCGAGAAAGCTCCTCGGTTTCATGGTACTTCCATAAATACATAACAAATAATATAAAATTAAGGAAAGGAGTGTGGGGCGTGACCATTGGCCAACCGGCCATGCCTTGGTCCCATCCGGCCTCACACCACACGGTTCCCTATTATTTTATTATTATTATTATTTCTCTAATTTCATGAAAAAACTCCTTGATTTCATGGTATTTTTTGCACAAATCATCATATAATAAAAAAATAAAATAAAATAACGAAAACTTGTGGGACCGGGCCACTAGCCAGTCCCACACGCCCTTTGCTTTATTATTTTATTATTATTTATCCTATTTTTCCTTGAATTCATCAAATTCCTTGATTTTATGGTATTTCTCTCAAATTAGGAAAAATTCCCTCAAATCATCAAAAATACCTAAAAATATTAAAAAACTATGAAAAACTCGTGGGACCGGTCCATAGCCGGCCGGCCATGCCTCCATGGTCACACACGCCCGTGTTTTTATTATTTTAATATTTTGCTTCCGTGAACTCATGAAAACTCCTTCAATTCATGGAAACTCCCTAAATTCATCAAATTTCTCAAAATTCATGAATTTTTCGTAAAATCATCAAAATGTTATAAAATTAAGGAAAGGGCACCACGGGACCGTGGTCACGACCGGCCGACCATGCCTTGACTACGGCGGTCCCACACCTCCTCATTCCTTATTTTATAATTATTTTTCATCATCTCATGGTGTTTTCCTCAGTTTCGTCGAAACCCTAATTTTGGCATATTTTCTCGAATGGATGCTCAATTGCACGCCGGAAAATATCAAAATTCTCAGGACTGAGACACGGACGCCTTGGGGACACGAGCATGCTATCTTGACCGACCAAGATGGGCTCTTTGGCTCACGGAAGCCGGTCCCATCAATTTTCACAGTTTTGACCTAATTTGCACAATTGCTCGTATTAGGTCCAAAACTCTTCCAAACACTTTGGATTTTCATGAAGTGATCGCCAGGCGGTCACGTGACAACCCAGTGCCGGTTTCATGACTCCATGGTCGGTCCCTCGCTTCGTCATAATTAATTAGGTTTTCTCACCTAAGGCTCAGACGAGCATTTTTGAATAAATGATTAAGCCAGCATTTAATCATTCTTCCACCAACAAATCGTCAACTCTTCAGGAGTTCTTCGTATTTGCTCACGTGAGCATATGGACACTATATGGTTGATCCACGGTCCCGTGTAGTTGCTCCCTCCTTCGTCCCATGGTTAAACTTCTGACGAACCATGAATTGATCATCAATTGATCAAATTAGGGTTTCTGAATCCAAGGATCATCATTCCAGATTCCAACCTTAATAATTTTACGACGGCCTCATGGTCATTAATTTTAGTAATTATACTCGGTTCAACGACCAGTATTCTAATTAATATTTTGGTACGCTGCCAATAATCCATCAGATGAGGAACACATGCTCAGACGATCAAATATTCAACAATTCATCACGTGAGCAACACTTGCTCAGGTGATAAATATTTGCTCAAACCAAGGAATATTGTTTCAACAATCAATATTCAACGATCCATCCAATGAGCAATACTTGCTCACTTCATCGTAAGAATTATACCTCTGTCTCATGACATGTTCAATTCATGAGTTTCAGAACATCATGTTCGACACTCAGCAACAACATGGACTCATCGTCCCATCAAACCACGAAGTCATCAATTGACTAACAAACCACGAGACGTCAATCGTGTCACTTAGGGGGATATCACTTAGGGTTTTGGTCTGGCGGTCTACGACACATGTGTTCAAACACACGATGGAATGTGAGCAAGTCGTGCAGTCAGTTGAAGGAATTCATGAGGTAGTGGGTGGAAAATCGACCAAGTCTCCACATGTTGAGAAACTGGTTTCAAACACGATCTCCACTTTCCCACTCCTTGATTCCATCAACTGTCACACTTCTTGGGATCATGGTGTCTAAAATTCCAGCAATATAAATAAGTCTCTGAATCATGATTGAATCAGCATCATCAGTATCATCAATCTCACGTCAAACTGACAACACGAGATCATCAACTCATCAATTGAGCAACTACTCTCAATTGAGCAATTTCAATCATTCAGAGCTTATCATATTTAGAATTCATACACCCACAATCTTTGATTACCATTGATTCCACGCATTTCTCAGCTTCCCTCCCCTACAGATCAAACCATCCTCTCTTGTGACCGAATTTACTCTGGAACGTTCATTGTCTTGATTTAGGCCGGAGTACTACAGATTGGTCTCTCGAATATAAAGCACCCCCTTTGCAGCGGTGCATCTGTGTGAGGTTTAACATTTCGCTCGGTTCGAGGAGTCTCCTCCATACGGTCGTCTCCTCAATTCCTTAAAAACCAGCAAATCGTTTTCCCCCATCTACAAGGACAAACAACATCTGCGATTGTTGAGACGGAATTTCCTGAGCAGGTTCCAAATGATGAAGCCGTCATGGTGACTTCTTATGAAATGCCTCCTGTGACTGGTGAAGTATTGATAATGCAACCTGTTGTTCCTGGTGCTATCTTCGATTCTTCCTTTTTATACCCCTCATGCAGGTCATGTGTTGGTTGGGGGATTCAATGTGCCGGCTCAGTTCGAGGAGTTATACACGATGATATGGAAGAAGCATGGCCACATTGCTACCACCACGAAGCTCAAAATTCGACTTGCATTGGTCAACCGCGTCCAAGAAGCTTTATTCTCCATTCACGGGATGAGCGTCACGACTGGTCGAACCGTTTCTGAGGAGATGATTGAAGACTGGAAGTGCCATCGGGACGTGTTTGTGCAGTACGACTTCAACGCTCCTTGGTTCTTCAAAGGGTTCTCTGAAATCCAGGAGCTTCAGAAACTGCAAAACGGAGTTCCTTCTGCAGACTGTATTGCTCGCCAGGAAGAAGAGCTTGAAAAGTTGTCTAAGGAGTTGAAGCTGAAACAGGACGCACTCCAAAGGATGAAAGCTGCTCTTGCTCAGAAGGATGAGTTGCTGCTGAAGGAATTTCCTTGAAGTATTCGTGCCGCCTACTTGTGTCCTTTATTTAGATGCTTTTGAGTGATTGCGAGGATTTCCTTTCACAATTTGATTTCAGGTTTTGAACTAATAGGTGGTTGAATTTTGAACTGGTTTATTTTTTGAGATAGTTTTGTGAACAATTAATTTTCTGAAAGAGATTATTCTAAATAGAATTTGCGTCTTGGTTATGAATGATTATACATGTCTCATGAAATTGTAAATATCGTGTGAAAAGGGAAACACGAAGGGAAACAACCATGGTGTTTAATCATTCAGTTTCTTTCTCCACGTGTGGGATGCCAAGTCCCCAGTAAATTCTAAAAATATATTTCTCGCAAAATTGTTTGATAGAACTTACTTGCTCTTTGGAGCCTCATTTGCACGAAACTGAATCTTCCCGAGAAACCTCCCCAAGGAAATCGTCCGCACTAATTTTCAGAGAGGGAAAGCTACTCTTCTGAATTAAGTTTCTTCTGAACAATGCGCTTCAAGGTGTTGCATTCACTGGTGGGGTGGTGAAGGAACCGGTGATAATGACAATATCTTGGATCCTTTATTTCTTGATCGGTCGGTGGACGTCGTACAGGAGGTAGCTCCACCTCTCCGTTTCGTACCCATGCCTCTAGCATCTCCAAAATATTTTTCATTGGGAACGGGAAATGTAGATACCTTGAGTCTAGCTTTTCTTGCGCTAGTAGACATCGTGACGTCTCTATGTGGCTTTGATGTGAAGCACGCTTCGGAGACAGAGTTGGAAGACCAGTGTGTGTCATCATATCTGCGGATCGCTTGACTGGGTGACGGAATGCGGAAGGCGTCGTAATATCACTGCTGGGTGAATGAATTGAACGCTCCCATCCTCTGTAATCACGTGTTCTTTGACTGATCTCTGCCTCCTCGAGCATTTCTTCACCTGGCTGAAAGGTCGTTGTGGATTGGGCAGTTTTCTAAGCTTCGGCAAGAGTTTTGAGGTACAAATCTTCCAGCAAGGCTCCGTAAGCTGCAGGCTCCCTTTCTTTATCCGGTAGATGTGGCATCCCGGACAAGTCTTTCCTTCTGCGGAGTTGTCTCGAGTCTCTGTTGCCATCTGGACCATGTTGCTCGTCTCTCCTAAGTCCCCTGTGGCTATGCGCTCTCTCTGCATCTCCGCTGGTAAAGGCATGACTTCTATATAAGGATTCAGCTTTTCTTGCACCGTCTGGGTAAATGCCTGCCGATCCTTCTTGTAACTGGGCTGATATATCGTTCAAAAGACGGAATGTTTCGCTCTGCCTTCTAGCGATACCAGCTTGATTTTTCAGGACATCCTCCAGCATTCTAGCCACACTTCCTATGATATCTGAATCATTTATGGTTTCCGAAGAATCTAGTGGACGAAGATACATCGTGAGATGAAAATCGAGATGAAAACCGAAAAACGAATAGGTTAATGATTGAATCGAAACCAAGCTTTGTCCCCAAAATTTAGAAGGTTGGAATGAATATTAAGAATTCAATTTTGCAACCGAGAGATTAGTCTCCCACTGTGGTCGCCAATTGTTTATGGGTGAAAACTATTTCTGCCGGTTTTGGTAATTTGGAGTGTGTGGATGAGAAGTGAATCTAAACCCTAATAAAATACACTGCACGGGAGTGCTTGTGATTCGAGAAATCAATCTGTACAACTCTTGCCTAAACCAATAAATGGCCGTTCCAGACTTGCTTCGGTCACAAAGTGAAGGAGATGGGGTTGATCTTAGGGAGGGAAGCGAAGAAGGTGTTGAGATTGTGAAGGTGTTGGCTGTGTATGACTTGTATCAAAAAGCTGAACTGGCTTGCAGAATGTAAGCTATCAGTTCTGGTGTTTGGATACGATTGTATCAACACTTGGTTTCTGTTATCTTGTTCTGTCTTGGAAATAGGGAGGAGAACCTATTTATACAAGTCGTTGAGCCTAACCCACGTCTCTCATGGGAAGTGGAGGAAGTGGAGTGATGGAGTAGTGGAGTTGCGTGTGTTAGTGTCACACGATCAGTCTTTGCCCACTTCTCTCATCATCACTAATCGTCCATGTCTTTCTGACACGTTCTTGTGATGGCGCGTTGTGCGCTGCACGCTGTAACCGCTAGACCAATACCCCAGTAAGTATCCCCCAGTTTGTGACATGTTTGATGTCTCGAATGTGTGGATCGTGGGACCCACAAAAAGTATCATGTGATGCTAGACTAAATAACTAAGTTATTGAGGAAGTCGATACTTGTGAAATATCGTGTGTATTCTATGCAGGTAATGCATGAATATAATCAGCATGTGTGAAACATCGCTGTTTTAAGGCTTAACGGAGTAAGTCACGATTAAGCGTCTTAAAATAGATGCATGTCTAGCCATCTTCGAGTGATTGTTTGGAGGCTGTACAGGTAAGTCCTGACTTGACCGATCACTTTGTGTGGAAGAGTGGTGGACGGTGATTGTGGTGATGCCTCACTGGTCGCCTAAATCCTGTCTTAGGTTGTCCGTCCAAGCTAGTGAAGTTGGACGGATGAGATGGATTGTGACCCACATCTGCGACCGTTGGATTAGGGTTTAGGAGGTGCTCGAACACCAACCTTTATCTTGGTCGAATCCAAGCATGGGAGACATATTTGGCAGGGCCGATCGGGCATGCATGTAGACGGCATGCTGGTGTATGCGCCTATACCTCACTGTCTTATGAAGGTGCAATCTATACCAATGAATTTGTCAGGCAAAGAGGAATGGCTGAGATTGATTTGCGACAGAAATCTCATGCCGCAAAGGCCGCGCGTCATGCCTACTTCGGGCGCGCGTTTCGAGATGACTAAGCCTGGTCGGTCTTGGCTGATCAGTCAGGTGTGCAGACGGCGGGCTGGTGTACACGTCTGTACCTTACTGTCCCATAGAAACGTGATCTAAGCCACTCAATTTGTCCGGCGAAGTTGAGTGGTCGAGATTGGTTTGCAATTGGGCGTGCGTATCGAGGCAACCAGCCATGGTATGCCTTGGACGATCGGGTGTGGAGATAGGTGGGCCCACAGTGATCGTGTTGATACTCACAGGACCTGCTTAGTCTATTCATGGACCCTTCATTCGAGCAGGAGAAAATGGACGCTCGTGATCGATTTGCGACACAAACCCTAATTAGGGTTTCTTGGCCGGTCGTGTGCATGCATGTTCGGCTAACCGAAAACGTGTGCTACATACCTCATCTGGAGAGGCCGACCGTGTGGGACCCTTGTTGGGCCGGTGGTGAGCATGGTGGTATATGTCCGACCACCTCAGGCTTGATCTAAGCCATCCAACCATGCTGGTGAAGTTGGATGGTCGTGATCAATTTTAGGTTTTTAGTGGACTTTTCTGTGACCCTCAATTCTCCACGCTGACCCAACTTCGGACAATCGTATATTGCAATCTGGTTAGGTTAGGGAAGAGTCGGTCATGCAGGTAGGAAGAAGGTCCGCCGGTTTACAGGACAAGCTTTGTCTAACCGGTCATGGGATAATCTACGCCGTCCAATCATGCTGGTGAAGTTGGACGGTCGTGATGAATTTGAGACTGCAGTATGCGGTCTTGTGCGCACAAGCTTTTCCAAGCTGCTCCACACCAGTCTGGATATCCATTCTGGGCTGGCGTTTGGTAAATTATTTTGTCAGGCGTGACTTTGCACCTTTGAGGCCGACTTGCGTGGTCGTGATTATTTCCAAGACTGTCGTAGAAAGTCCAGATGCTCGATTGGGTTAGTATAACACTCCAAGAATTGCACCTTGTACGGGTATTTCGTATATGCTTCATAATTAATGCTTGGAGATTCGTGTTGCTCTGCTGAGAGTAACACTCAGTCATCATGCCGCACCAATAATGAGAGTGGAGCAGTACATAAAATACAAGGCTGGTCATGCATTAATTGATAATGCTATAAGTTTATAGTGAGGAAGTATTCATCATTTTATCAGTGGCTTTATCCTTTGCAGGATGTTAGCGCATAATTTCGGCCTTTACAATTTTAGCCTTTAATGAAAATCTAGCATCAACACTTGGATCTTCCTGATTATGTGAAACTTGGTATATGTTCAGGTTGAACGTATTTTCACCTTGAGTGTGATGTAGACATAAGCATCTATGAGCGTTCCTTCATGGTCTCTGATTGAGATGGGTGCATGAGTAGCTTCTTGTCGACTGATGCCTGTGACTATGAGGGATTTCAGTGGAATGATGTTGATGGCGGTGTCAGCATCGATCAACGTTCTTTCGAATTCATTTCCTTTTGTGGCAAGTAGTCCCCAGTCGTGCATCTCCTTGTCTGTGGATGAAAGTTTTAAGGAGTATTTCCGAGATGGACGGACGTCTGACACAATGTAATTTGGTGCTTTTAACATGTCTTTCCCCTGGAATTATTCATTTCTTCTTCAGTTGGATGTCTCATGATGAATGTCAATTTGGTTGCACCATCTTGAATCCAGACTTCCAGTAACTCGATCACTTCTTCAATGAGAAGAGAGGAGTTTGAGTCTTTCTGATCATTTCCTCGTTTGTTGATGCTGGGTTGAGGTTTGTGCATTTCAAGATTGGTTATCCTTTCTTTGCGCTTCTGAAGGATCCTGAGAGATTGGAAAAGTATACTTCTATTGTGGTGCGTCGGTTCTCCTTTTGATTCCTTTAGCAACAACGTTCATGAAAGGTTGGAGGCTGTATTGTCTGTTGAACAGACACTGAGCATCACGAGGTTCTCAGTCTAGGTCTTTCTCTTTCCAGTAAAGCATGCGCGGTAGTTACTGATCGCTTGGCTGCTTCATGAAGTTCTGAGAAAGTATGGAATCGCAGATTCTCCAGCAAGGCTCTGTAGATTGGGATCATTACGTTTTGTTCATGCTCTCCTAGTGCCTCCATGAATCGATAGACGTGTTCTCTAGGTTCCCTGTTCAGTGTGGACGTTGGGGAAGTGTAGCTCTTCGGGAGAGGAATTATTTGAGTATCAGCAGGATAGAGAGGTTGATGACGGTGGACAGATGGTGTCTTGTCTTTTCGTCGATCCTCCATGAAGCGTTCCAGGTCCTCGCGAGTGACGAAACCCGCAGGTTCCTTTGTTGGTGGGTTATCTGCAGCCTTGTAGACTTAATCATCGTCTACTACATGGATTGGAATGGCTTTAGGATCAGCAACCGAAGATGTTTCTTTGGCCTTTCCTTTCTTTTGAGTTTTCTCTGAAATCTTATCAGTGAGAGTCTTGAGAAAATTGAACAACTCCTTTTATGTTGCAGCCATGTCAGTCTGATTTTTGGCAAGGGTTTCTTGCACCTTCATGAGATCATCTACGGTAGGAGGATTCTCCCTGACTCCCTCGGGACGTCGGCCGAAGAGAGGATGATTTTCGTTGTTTGTGTGAGGAGGAGTAGTATTACCACCATCATTGTTGGAGGCGGGAATGTTTTCCGGAATATCTTCATTGTTATCGTTGTTGCTAGTATTAGCATCGTTTGCATTTGTAATAAGATGTTTATTATTAATTCATAGGATCAACTGAGGATTCGACTACGAATTCAGAATAATAAAATGAGCATTACCATTCCATGGGATCATAGATTCGACCATAGAATCGGAGTAATTAAGATTTATCTATTACCATTTATGAGACCAGTTGTGGATTCGATCATGAAATCGGAATAATGAGATAATATAGTTATTGTTATTCTATGAGATCAAGTCGTGGATTCGATCATAGAATCAGAACAATTGTTTATTGTCATTCCATGGGACCAACCGTGGATTCGACCATGGAATATGAGCAATTGTTATTGCCATTCCATGGGACCAGTCGTGGATTCGACCATGGAATATGAGCAAAAATAGGTTATTCTGGGAATTTAGTAGTGAATGTCACGGCAGAATTAATCTTAATTAGGAATAATTAACTTTGTGGCTCTATACTAGCAGAGCAAGCTGTCCAGGGGCATTCATTATCCCGATATGAGCTTGTCGCTAAGTCATATCCTTTATATAGTCAGGGTAAACTCGTTGTTTGTTCCTGAAGACGTTATCACTCTATACTAGCAGAGAAAGCTGTCTAGGAGCCATCCATCTCGTGATACTATATAGAAATAATCACTGAAAGTGTTCAGTGTTCATGAGATATGTCGTTGTCCAGTCGTGAGACTACATATCTACATGTACTCTGAGAGAAAGTACTCCCCGTTCATAATTCGATGAGAGACCCGTGTCTCAATACTCACGTCTGATTGCTGGATCAGAGCTTCGTGTAATTATGAGTTTACGATTTTAGCCCTTGTCGAAAATCCACCATCTACACTTATCTACAATGATTTCTTCAAGGAGATGTCGCGATCACCTGCACGAAAGAGATATTTACATCGACTTCTTCATCAGTACTGGATTCCTGAATTGTTCGCCTGGGAAAAAGTTGAAGACCGTCAATCGATGGAGAAAAGGTCTGAAAAGAAATAACAAAACCTTGGTCTCGTGATCTTAATTGCACGGGCAGGAAAAATTCATGACAGAAGGAGCGCTAACAACTCACCAAAGAAACGGCTGGGGACTGCACGTCATTTGCTAACATCCTGTAATCCTTACTTCTGGGTGCTCCTCCCGAAGACTTTCTTCCATTTTCGAGGAGTCTACATTGATCTGAAACCTCACTACATGATCATCCTGTGGTATAGTTGATGAAATAACCAGGAGTACAACTCAGTATGAAGTATCTCTCACCATCACTCAGAGGTCCCAGAAGTACCATTTCTTGAAGTTACACCCGCGGAGATGTCATCCCTGGGGTTTAGCTCACCAAATAAATAAATAAAATAGGATATACCACTTCTTGTTGGAAAAATAGCTTCCTCTATCGCCTCAGCAATGGGGTTTAGCTCCTCATATTAATCACTTGCTCAAAATATTTGTTTATGGTTCAAAAGTTGATTAAAAGATGAAAAACTGTAACACTGATTGTTTGCAACGATGTATTGGTGTTGCAAAACAAAGGACTGACTGTTACAAAGAAGTCTATGTAGCAGCGTTACGAATTTGAGACGTTGTTCTTATTTGCAACGCTTGTTCTTCAGCAGCAGCAGCAGAAACACGGGTTTTCCTGCAACTTGATCTTCTCAGCTCTGTAGTGTTACAAACTTCTCTGCGACTTCTCCAATGACTTCGTAACCTTCCCTGGAACTCGAACACACCTTTTATACTGCTAAGAAACCTAAAAATAGCGATTAATTCTCTCTTTTTCTTTTCGTGCAAGCCACGGCAATAATCTTCTCTGCCGATTTCCTTAAGCGTTTCTAAGACTTCCAAATCATCCGAAACTCTTCCTTAGATAGAATATCACCTTAGGAAACAATCGCACGCCTTTAGTCTCCCTGAAATTCCTAAAATAATTCCACAAAGTTTTCGTGTTCACTTCAACCTCTGTTTCCTTTTTTCGGATTATCCAGCCCAATTTGATCGATTCCAGCGCACATACCAAGCCTGTTATGCTCAATCACGTCCAGCCCAACAAATTTCAGCAATTGAATCTCTCTAAAACACCTTCGAAATCAATCCCCAACTCTGGTTCGTCTGCAATATTTTTTCCCGCCAATTTCTGAGTTTAAAAACGATGAAGATGACCACCCCCTATCCTGTGCTGGTCTCCCTTTAGCAGCTGCCTGGAAATGGATGCCCCTTAGTAATTGGTTACCCCTTATCCATTTGAGGGGTCCGAGTATAGTGTCCTCAGGGGGTGCCCCGCGAAAATTTTCGAGCAGATTTTTCCAAAAATGTTTGTTGGCCAAAATACCTACACACATAAAACACCATAATAAGTACAAAAATGAGCACTATCAATATATAGAATCGAGATAAATTAGACACAAAAACGTGTCTATCAAATACCCCCAAACCTATTATTTGCTACTCCTCGAGCAAAATAAAATAAAATAAAATAAAATCCTAACTCACTGACGCAGGCATCGTCGATTGCATTTAGCGTATGCAATAAGCCTTTAAACCCCTAAGTGTCCCTAGTGGCGGAGTGTTGTCTCCGGAGGGATTACAAGAAGTATACCCACAAAACCTTTACTCCAGACCTTAGCTATCTACACAGAACCTTGGAAGGCACTAAAGAATCTCCTTGGTTGGCATACTTATTGACTACAGGAGGAAGTACCCTGATGCGAAATTCCAATTGTTGTACACGAGTTCGCACTCAAGCATACTAAAATTCATATAAAGTGACAGAGCTCTACTCAGATAGTTGCACTATGGACATCAATATTCGGAGTCAAACTAATCACATGGATATATTAAGAGATGGATATAGAAAAACATAGATGGTTTTGATGTTTACTAAGTGAACGGCGTTTCCCATATCTGTCTGAAGGCCTCCGCCAAAATGAACCTATACTAATGGATTGAGATACTAGTCTGACTAATATCAACACACTGGCATATACAAGGGTACCAGTGGTCGATAACCTAACTCTAGGTCAACACAACTGGCATATACAAGGGTACCAGTGGTCGACTTTATTGAATTTTCCTTTTGGTCAAATGGTCCGGTCTCAATTTTATTTTTATTTTTGGTATCTCAATCACTCTAATTCACCCTAGCATTGGTAACAACTTGAATCGTGGGCCCCACCTATCACATAGAGAAACATAGTTTAAAAACAAAATAAAAATAGAAGTGAAAAGGACTCAACGAGATATGGTGAAACTATCATGTTATTTCTAACACCTGAGCTCTGTGCTTTTATGAATAGACTCTTCTAGATGTTCCCATCTAATCAGATTGGTTCCTCAACTCCTACAACCAAAATGTTCCCATCCACTTAGATTAGTTAGTGTTATCCTTAATATGCATAAATTTCTAGGCTCTGGAGTTTATTAATGCAACTAAAAAGTTTCTCCCATACCCCCAAACTTAAATCTAACATTGTCCTCAATGTTCTAAAGATGAAATTAAAAGCATGAACAAGGAGAAACTGTTACCATTGAAGCAAAAGAGTTAAGGAAAGATATTACCTTGTTTCATGAGATTGGGTTACCTCCCAAGAAGTGCTAAGTTTAAAGTCTTCAGCCAGACATCAAGTTTCATAAAATGTCTAGTTACCTTTCAAATCATATATCAGTAGTCAAAATAACTGTGGGTCATCAAAACCAAATAAAACTTCCACTAATATGAAACAACTGCACATGATCAGAAAAAATAACATAAGGAGAACAACCTCATTGAAAGTTTCTTGCAAGACAACTGGATTTATTTGGGGCACCAAATTGGGCTTCATATGAGTGTCTTGAAAAACAGATTCATCCGAAAAACGGGACTTTAATAGCTGGATTTCCTCCTGGACAGTATCAGGAGGATCGGGTTGTGGAGTCTGAATAGACTAAAGTGATACCTCATAAGCACTAGGATCGAGTCCCAAGTTGGGGACTTCTACTGGGGATAATTGACGATCACTACCCCCAAACTTAGAATTTTGGGTGTCTCTAGATAGACTAGTCACAATATTCCTAATTTCTAGACCATCAGGTTTCTGAAAAAGGTCAATTGTTTTCTCTGAGTTATAATCAGGTGGTTCATCATCTAAATTCTTTTGAGGTATACTAGCTGTAGGACTTAGATGTTTCATATCTTGTATGGTCAACCCTAGAGTTTCCTTATTGTCTTGAAGCATGATTTCTGGCCTGCTATCATGATCGGATGCTATAATCACAGGAAAAGTCTTAGATGGCCTTAAGAATGCAGATTTAGGGTCCAACTTAGGAGGCTCTTCTGAACAAGGGATTAAGGTAGACTCAAAAGCTTGTAATGGTTCGAACCTATCTTTACATTTATCAGTATCTAACATAGGAATAGAATCCAATATACCATTCACTTGTTCAATATTGCTATCTTCGTCGAAATCCATGTTAAAGTGGGCTAGACAACTCTCTAATGGATCTTCCGATGCGATATTTGGTATTGACTCCTGAACTAAGGTTCCTATCATGTTCACCTCTTCAATGCACGTGTCATCTAGCTCAGAATGTAGCTTATTGACATTAAAAATATTGAACTCAATAGTCATATTACCAAAAGATAGATTTATAATACCATTTTGACAGTTTATGATCGCATTAGACGTAGCTAAAAATGGGCGACCTAAAATCACAGGTATATGGTTCTCTGGGTCAGGGACAGGTTGGGTATCTAAGACCACGAAATCCACAGGATAAATAAACTTGTCGACCTCAATAAGAACATATTCTATCACACTGCGAGGTATCTTGACAGACCTATCAGCTAACTGCAATGCTATCTTGGTAGGTTTCAATTCACCGAGCCCTAGCTTTAAGTACACATGGTATGGGAGTAAGTTCACACTGGCTCCTAAGTCAAGTAAAGCTTTGTGTACCCTGTGTTTTCCTATCGTACAAGCAATGGTAGGCGCACCTGGGTCTTTATATTTAGGAGTTGTGGGGTCTGAATGATCGAACTTACATGACTAGCTAAAAAGTCTTTTTTAGGGACACTAAGATTTCGCTTTCGCGTACACATATCCTTAAGAAACTTGGCATAAGCTGTAAGTTGCCTAATTGCTTCTAGTAACGGAAGGTTTATGGTAACTTTCCTAAAAACCTCCATTATGTCATTAAAGTTGGATTCACTCTTTGTTGGTACTAATAGCTGTGGAAATGGGGCTCTAGGCATAAAATAGGGCCTCTCAGGAGCCGAATTGACATCATCAGAAACTTTATCAGTCTCCTCAGCTATGGTTGGTCCTGAGGGGTGAACTATAGTATGCTCACTATCGGGCATGGTTACCTGATTGTCTACTACTCTGCCACTCCTAAGGGTTCTAACAGCATTCAATTGATTCGATGGTTTTGCACCTACTTCATGAACTCCTCTAGGATTACGATTACTCTGCCTAGGGAACCTTCTGTTATCTCTATCACTTAAGGTCTTAGCTATTTGGCCGACTTGAAGCTCTAACTTAGCAAGAGTCTGAGCATTAGTTTGAAAGTTCTGCTTGGTTTCCTGTTGAAAACTAACTTGGCTCTTTAATAACATGTCCTGGCTCTGTGCTAACATATCCTGGCTCTTTCTTAATATACTAAGAGATTCCTCTAAGCGCGTTATCTATTCTCTGAAGAGTTCTGAAACTGACCTGGAGAGTTCTTATCTGAACCAAACCCTGGGGATCATTAGAATTACTAAACTGACCTTGACTCTGGCTTTTAGACCACGAAAGGTTCGGATGGTTTCTCCAACCAGGATTATAGGTTTCTGATTATGGGTCAAACTTCTGACGGTTATCGAATCTAGTGTTATTATAGAGAGCATTGGCTTGCTCTTCATTATTCTGGCCTTCCCAAAAAGGCTCCAATCTACCATTAGTGTGACCCACTTCTAAAGCTTCTAACCTTTTCGCTATAGCATCAATTTTGGCATCTGATTCAAAACTTCCTTCTACCCTATTAATGTTTCCTCCGCCTAGAATAATTTTTTTCTGGGGTACCCTATTACTTTCCCATTGTTGGGTCTTTTCGGCGATTTCATGCAAGTATGACATCGCATCATCAACTGTTTGGTTTTCAAACCCACCTGTACACATGGACTCTACTGTAGTTGTGGTGGGATAATCTAAACCCTCGTAAAGGACCTGAACTAACCTAACTTTTTCTAAACCATGATGAGGACATTGGGATAATAAATCATTGAACCTTTCCAATTACCTATACAAAGACTCTCCATCTTGTTGCGAAAACGTGCAGATTTGCGTCCTAATAGACGATGTTTTGTGCCTAGGGAAAAACTTGTTCAAAAAGGCAGATGTAAGTTGTTCATATGTTTCAATTGATTCGGAAGCCAAACTATACATCCACGACTTGTCTTTATCTTTTAAGGAAAAGGGGAATAACTTGAGTTTCAAAGCATCATCATCAAGGTTTATAATTTTCAGGGTACTGCAAATTTCCTCAAAGTCCCTAACATGTAAATAGGGGTTTTTATTTTCTTTCCCTAAAAAGATTGGGAGCAACTGTAAGGTTCCAGGCTTAAGTTCATAATTTGCTTCAGTTTCAGGTAACCTGATATACGAGGGACGAGTAGTCCTAGTAGGGTTCAACAAAGCTTTCAAATTCGCCATTTCTGGCGCTATTGGACTATCAGGGATTTTCTCCTCAAACGGACGTTCAAAAACGGAATTTTCAAGAATCAGACTTCCTAAATTGAGGTAATCGAGATGCTTAGAACTACTAGGTTTCTCTTTAACAAATATACCTAGGGCATCTCTTTTATGTTCAGGCATGCAACAGAATAAGGTAGGGAATTCTATGCAATCACAAAACAAGGCTGACTCAACCAAATCATACCTAAATTTCTAGCAAACAAAAAGCATGATGGCTCCACTTAGATTTTTTCTAGACTAGCTTCTATTCTTTCGAAAAGGAACTCGTTACAATCTGAGCAAACCCCTCTGGAATCAATCCGAGTCAAAGTAAGTTGAATCGAGGCGAGGGAAGCTCAGTGGAGCTTTGATACCCAAGGCTTCACCGGTTACACGGCGCAGTCACGCATTCAACTGACAGAAACCATCAAGAACTTCGAAGTATGCTCAAAAGAGTAACCAATATTTTTCGAACGACTTTCCTATTAAGCTCATTACCCTATAGGTCTCGTTCTAGTCAAAATTTTAGGCTTAGGTTCGCGTTCGGTTTCGTTTTCCTAAGGCGGGCAAGAAGAGAACGGTGATGAAATCTGAACCCTTATCTTGTATGGCCAGTCCTTGCCCTTTACTAGGAAATTAAATTAGCCGTTTTCAAGTCCTCAGCATATTTGCAAACGAAGGAATACAGTAAACCCGCTGATAGGGGATTCGCGGGTGTTTCGAAAAACTTACCTCCCGTACCAGACGGGCGAAGAACCGCTGAAGTCGACTCGGGCCACGACTCCTATGTCATGTACGAACCCAAGGGGGCGAGAAGATATCGTAATCACCGTCCTTCCCTACACACAGTTTGTATTTAAACCAACCCTTCCTTAGGGTTTAAAAATAATAATGTCCCAAAGTTCAATGTCCAAAGTGTCCAAAAAGAAAAGAAAAATTACAAAAATAGCAAACCCTTATACAGTTCTCTCTTTTTCTTTAATAAAAAAAATAAACAAAACCCTAAAAAAAAATATCTAAAAATAAATTGTCTTCTTTTCCGTTCTTTTCGCTCCAAGTCTTTATGCTTTAAGATCCAGTCTTTACGAAATCACCAAACTCCTTGGCTCAATTCTCTTTATGATCCAAAACCTGTAGACAAAAGATAAATACCCAAAAACGTAAAAAAGAACAAAAACCTAAAAAATAAAAGAAAAATAAGTCTAAAACCCTAAAATCAAACCGCGTCGGCGGCGCCAAAAATTAATGTGGTTTATAGATAGTGTTAAAAGTGGTTCGATTGTCAGACTTGCGAAGGATAAAATATAGACTTAAATTCTAAAACTAAAATAGAAAACAAACTAAAAATTGTCACAAACTCAACCAAAGATGATATCAATATTAAAAGAACACTGAGGCTAAGATTCCACTATTTTCCAAGTTCAAAGTGATTTAATCCCAATAATTATATTTATGCAATTTTCTCGTTCAAGTTGATTCTAACTATTGCAACAAGTAGATTCTCAAAATAACAAGTGTAAATCCGAAGCATGGAACATCAAAAACCTAGGTCCAAGTATGCTCTATAAAAAGAAATAACAATTGCTTAACAAAAATCATTCAAACAATTTTCAACCAAGGCAAATAATCATAAAATAATTGAAAATAAATAAATAAAATAGGATATACCACTTCTTGTTGGAAAAATAGCTTCCTCTATCTCCTCAGCAATGGGGTTTAGCTCCTCATATTAATCACTTGCTCAAAATATTTGTTTATGGTTCAAAAGTTGATTAAAAGATGAAAAACTGTAACACTGATTGTTTGCAACGATGTATTGGTGTTGCAAAACAAAGGACTGACTGTTACAAAGAAGTCTTTGTAGCAGCGTTACGAATTTGAGACGCTGTTCTTATTTGCAACGCTTGTTCTTCAGCAGCAGCAGCAGAAACACGGGTTTTCCTGCAACTTGATCTTCTCAGCTCTGTAGTGTTACAAAATTCTCTGCGACTGCTCCAATGACTTCGTAACCTTCCCTGGAACTCGAACACACCTTTTATACTGCTCGGAAACCTAAAAATAACGATTAATTCTCTCTTTTTCTTTTCGTGCAAGCCACGACAATAATCTTCTCTGCCGATTTCCTTAAGCGTTTCTAAGACTTCCAAATCATCTGAAACTCTTCCTTAGATAGAATATCACCTTAGGAAACAATCTCACGCCTTTAGTCTCCCTGAAATTCCTAAAATAATTCCACAAAGTTTTCGTGTTCACTTCAACCTCTGTTTCCTTTTTTCGGATTATCCAGCCTAATTTGATCGATTCCAGCGCACATACCAAGACTTTTATGCTCAATCACGTTCATCCCAACAAATTTCAGCGATTGAATCTCTCTAAAACACCTTCGAAATCAATCCCCAACTCTGGTTCGTCTGCAACATTTTTTCCCGCCAATTTCTGAGTTTAAAAACGATGAAGATGACCTCCCCCTATCCTGTGCTGGTCTCCCTTTAGCAGCTGCCTGGAAATTAATGCCCCTTAGTAATTGGTTACCCCTTATCCATTTGAGGGGTCTGAATATCAAGTGTCCTCCGGGGGTGCCCCGCGCAACTTTTCGAGCAGATTTTCCAAAAATGTTTATTGGCCAAAAATACCTACACACACATAAAACACCATAATAAGTACAAAAATGAGCACTATCAATATATAGAATCGAGATAAATTAGACACAAAAATGTGTCTATCAGGAACACGGACACACGACCTACCGACCGTGTCGTGGTCAGTTCCACGCCAGTTTTATATTTTTAATACATTTTTATTATTTTCCATGATTTGATGAAAATTCTCTCATCTCAACTCTCCTTCGTCTCGAGAAAGCTCCTCGGTTTCATGGTACTTCCATAAATACATAACAAATAATATAAAATTAAGGAAAGGAGTGTGGGGCGTGACCATTGGCCAACCGGCCATGCCTTGGTCCCATCCGGCCTCACACCACACGGTTCCCTATTATTTTATTATTATTATTATTTCTCTAATTTCATGAAAAAACTCCTTGATTTCATGGTATTTTTTGCACAAATCATCATATAATAAAAAAATAAAATAAAATAACGAAAACTTGTGGGACCGGGCCACTAGCCAGTCCCACACGCCCTTTGCTTTATTATTTTATTATTATTTATCCTATTTTTCCTTGAATTCATCAAATTCCTTGATTTTATGGTATTTCTCTCAAATTAGGAAAAATTCCCTCAAATCATCAAAAATACCTAAAAATATTAAAAATTAAGAAAAACTCGTGGGACCGGTCCATAACCGGCCGGCCATGCCTCCATGGTCCCACACGCCCGTGTTTTTATTATTTTAATATTTTGCTTCCATGAACTCATGAAAACTCCTTCAATTCATGGAAACTCCCTAAATTCATCAAATTTATCAAAATTCATGAATTTTTCATAAAATCATCAAAATATTATAAAATTAAGGAAAAGGCACCACGGGACCGTGGTCACGACCAGCCGACCATGCCTTGACCACGGCGGTCCCACGCCTCCTCATTCCTTATTTTATAATTATTTTTCATCATCTCATGGTGTTTTCCTCAGTTTCGTCGAAACCCTAATTTTGGCATATTTTCTCGAATGGATGCTCAATTGCACGCCAGAAAATATCAAAATTCTCAGGACTGAGACGCGGACGTCTTGGGGACACGAGCACGCTATCTTGACCGACCAAGATTGGCTCTTTGGCTGGTCCCATCAATTTTCACAGTTTTGACCTAATTTGCACAATTGCTCGTATTAGGTCCAAAACTCTTCCAAACACTTTGGATTTTCATGAAGTGATCGTCAGGTGGTCACGTGACAAAGGTCCCTCGCCTCGTCATAATTAATTAGGTTTTCTCACCTAAGGCTCAGACGAGCATTTTTGAATAAATGATTAAGCCAGCATTTAATCATTCTTCCACCAACAAATCGTCAACTCTTCAGGAGTTCTTCGTATTTGCTCACGTGAGCATATGGACACTACATGGTTGATCCACGGTCCCGTGTAGTCGCTCCCTCCTTCGTCCCATGGTTAAACTTCTGACGAACCATGAATTGATCATCAATTGATCAAATTAGGGTTTCTGAATCCAAGGATCATCATTCCAGATTCCAACCTTAATAATTTTACGACGGCCTCATGGTCATTAATTTTATTAATTATGCTCGGTTCAACGACCAGTATTCTAATTAATATTTTGGTTCGCTGCCAATAATCCATCAGATGAGCAACACATGCTCAGACGATCAAATATTTAACAATTCATCACATGAGCAACACTTGCTCAGATGATAAATATTTGCTCAAACCAAGGAATATTGGTTCAACAATCAATATTCAACGATCCATCGAATGAGCAATACTTGCTCACTTCATCGTAAGAATTATACCTCTGTCTCATGACATGTTCAATTCATGAGTTTCAGAACATCATGTTCGACACTCAGCAACAACATGGACTCATCGTCCCATCAAACCACGAAGTCATCAATTGACTAACAAACCACGAGACGTCAATCGTGTCACTTAGGGGGATATCACTTAGGGTTTTGGTCTGGCGGTCTACGACACATGTGTTCAAACACACGATGGAATGTGAGCAAGTCGTGCAGTCAGTTGAAGGAATTCATGAGGTAGTGGGTGGAAAATCGACCAAGTCTCCACATGTTGAGAAACTGGTTTCAAACACGATCTCCACTTTCCCACTCCTTGATTCCATCAACTGTCACACTTCTTGGGATCATGGTGTCTAAAATTCCAGCAATATAAATAAGTCTCTGAATCATGATTGAATCAGCATCATCAGTATCATCAATCTCACGTCAAACTGACAACACGAGATCATCAACTCATCAATTGAGCAACTACTCTCAATTGAGCAATTTCAATCATTCAGAGCTTATCATATTTAGAATTCATACACCCACAATCTTTGATTACCATTGATTCCACGCATTTCTCAGCTTCCCTCCTACAGATCAAACCATCCTCTCTTGTGACCGAATTTACTCTGGAACGTTCATTGTCTTGATTTAGGCCGGAGTACTACAGATTGGTCTCTCGAATATAAAGCACCCCCTTTGCAGCGGTGCATCTGTGTGAGGTTTAACATTTCGCTCGGTTCGAGGAGTCTCCTCCATACGGTCGTCTCCTCAATTCCTTAAAAACCAGCAAATCGTTTTTCCCCATCTACAAGGACAAACAACATCTGCGATTGTTGAGACGGAATTTCCTGAGCAGGTTCCAAATGATGAAGCCGTCATGGTGACTTCTTATGAAATGCCTCCTGTGACTGGTGAAGTATTGATAATGCAACCTGTTGTTCCTGGTGCTATCTTCGATTCTTCCTTTTTATACCCCTCATGCAGGTCATGTGTTGGTTGGGGGATTCAATGTGCCGGCTCAGTTCGAGGAGTTATACATGATGATATGGAAGAAGCATGGCCACATTGCTACCACCACGAAGCTCAAAATTCGACTTGCATTGGTCAACCGCGTCCAAGAAGCTTTATTCTCCATTCACGGGATGAGCGTCACGACTGGTCGAACCGTTTCTGAGGAGATGATTGAAGACTGGAAGTGCCATCGGGACGTGTTTGTGCAGTACGACTTCAACGCTCCTTGGTTCTTCAAAGGGTTCTCTGAAATCCAGGAGCTTCAGAAACTGCAAAACGGAGTTCCTTCTGCAGACTGTATTGCTCGCCAGGAAGAAGAGCTTGAAAAGTTGTCTAAGGAGTTGAAGCTGAAACAGGACGCACTCCAAAGGATGAAAGCTGCTCTTGCTCAGAAGGATGAGTTGCTGCTGAAGGAATTTCCTTGAAGTATTCGTGCCGCCTACTTGTGTCCTTTATTTAGATGCTTTTGAGTGATTGCGAGGATTTCCTTTCATAATTTGATTTCAGGTTTTGAACTAATAGGTGGTTGAATTTTGAACTGGTTTATTTTTTGAGATAGTTTTGTGAACAATTAATTTTCTGAAAGAGATTATTCTAAATAGAATTTGCGTCTTGGTTATGAATGATTATACATGTCTCATGAAATTGTAAATATCGTGTGAAAAGGGAAACACGAAGGGAAACAACCATGGTGTTTAATCATTCAGTTTCTTTCTCCACGTGTGGGATGCCAAGTCCCCAGTAAATTCTAAAAATATATTTCTCGCAAAATTGTTTGATAGAACTTACTTGCTCTTTGGAGCCTCATTTGCACGAAACTGAATCTTCCCGAGAAACCTCCCCAAGGAAATCGTCCGCACTAATTTTCAGAGAGGGAAAGCTACTCTTCTGAATTAAGTTTCTTCTGAACAATGCGCTTCAAGGTGTTGCATTCACTGGTGGGGTGGTGAAGGAACCGGTGATAATGACAATATCTTGGATCCTTTATTTCTTGATCGGTCGGTGGACGTCGTACAGGAGGTAGCTCCACCTCTCCATTTCGTACCCATGCCTCTAGCATCTCCAAAATATTTTTCATTGGGAACGGGAAATGTAGATACCTTGAGTCTAGCTTTTCTTGCGCTAGTAGACATCGTGACGTCTCTATGTGGCTTTGATGTGAAGCACGCTTCGGAGACAGAGTTGGAAGACCAGTGTGTGTCATCATATCTGCGGATCGCTTGACTGGGTGACGGAATGCGGAAGGCGTCGTAATATCACTGCTGGGTGAATGAATTGAACGCTCCCATCCTCTGTAATCACGTGTTCTTTGACTGATCTCTGCCTCCTCGAGCATTTCTTCACCTGGCTGAAAGGTCGTTGTGGATTGGGCAGTTTTCTAAGCTTCGGCAAGAGTTTTGAGGTACAAATCTTCCAGCAAGGCTCCGTAAGCTGCAGGCTCCCTTTCTTTATCCGGTAGATGTGGCATCCCGGACAAGTCTTTCCTTCTGCGGAGTTGTCTCGAGTCTCTGTTGCCATCTGGACCATGTTGCTCGTCTCTCCTAAGTCCCCTGTGGCTATGCGCTCTCTCTGCATCTCCGCTGGTAAAGGCATGACTTCTATATAAGGATTCAGCTTTTCTTGCACCGTCTGGGTAAATGCCTGCCGATCCTTCTTGTAACTGGGCTGATATATCGTTCAAAAGACGGAATGTTTCGCTCTGCCTTCTAGCGATACCAGCTTGATTTTTCAGGACATCCTCCAGCATTCTAGCCACACTTCCTATGATATCTGAATCATTTATGGTTTCCGAAGAATCTAGTGGACGAAGATACATCGTGAGATGAAAATCGAGATGAAAACCGAAAAACGAATAGGTTAATGATTGAATCGAAACCAAGCTTTGTCCCCAAAATTTAGAAGGTTGGAATGAATATTAAGAATTCAATTTTGCAACCGAGAGATTAGTCTCCCACTGTGGTCGCCAATTGTTTATGGGTGAAAACTATTTCTGCCGGTTTTGGTAATTTGGAGTGTGTGGATGAGAAGTGAATCTAAACCCTAATAAAATACACTGCACGGGAGTGCTTGTGATTCGAGAAATCAATCTGTACAACTCTTGCCTAAACCAATAAATGGCCGTTCCAGACTTGCTTCGGTCACAAAGTGAAGGAGATGGGGTTGATCTTAGGGAGGGAAGCGAAGAAGGTGTTGAGATTGTGAAGGTGTTGGCTGTGTATGACTTGTATCAAAAAGCTGAACTGGCTTGCAGAATGTAAGCTATCAGTTCTGGTGTTTGGATACGATTGTATCAACACTTGGTTTCTGTTATCTTGTTCTGTCTTGGAAATAGGGAGGAGAACCTATTTATACAAGTCGTTGAGCCTAACCCACGTCTCTCATGGGAAGTGGAGGAAGTGGAGTGATGGAGTAGTGGAGTTGCGTGTGTTAGTGTCACACGATCAGTCTTTGCCCACTTCTCTCATCATCACTAATCGTCCATGTCTTTCTGACACGTTCTTGTGATGGCGCGTTGTGCGCTGCACGCTGTAACCGCTAGACCAATACCCCAGTAAGTATCCCCCAGTTTGTGACATGTTTGATGTCTCGAATGTGTGGATCGTGGGACCCACAAAAAGTATCATGTGATGCTAGACTAAATAACTAAGTTATTGAGGAAGTCGATACTTGTGAAATATCGTGTGTATTCTATGCAGGTAATGCATGAATATAATCAGCATGTGTGAAACATCGTTGTTTTAAGGCTTAACGGAGTAAGTCACGATTAAGCGTCTTAAAATAGATGCATGTCTAGCCATCTTCGAGTGATTGTTTGGAGGCTGTACAGGTAAGTCCTGACTTGACCGATCACTTTGTGTGGAAGAGTGGTGGACGGTGATTGTGGTGATGCCTCACTGGTCGCCTAAATCCTGTCTTAGGTTGTCCGTCCAAGCTAGTGAAGTTGGACGGATGAGATGGATTGTGACCCACATCTGCGACCGTTGGATTAGGGTTTAGGAGGTGCTCGAACACCAACCTTTATCTTGGTCGAATCCAAGCATGGGAGACATATTTGGCAGGGCCGATCGGGCATGCATGTAGACGGCATGCTGGTGTATGCGCCTATACCTCACTGTCTTATGAAGGTGCAATCTATACCAATGAATTTGTCAGGCAAAGAGGAATGGCTGAGATTGATTTGCGACAGAAATCTCATGCCGCAAAGGCCGCGCGTCATGCCTACTTCGGGCGCGCGTTTCGAGATGACTAAGCCTGGTCGGTCTTGGCCGATCAGTCAGGTGTGCAGACGGCGGGCTGGTGTACACGTCTGTACCTTACTGTCCCATAGAAACGTGATCTAAGCCACTCAATTTGTCCGGCGAAGTTGAGTGGTCGAGATTGGTTTGCAATTGGGCGTGCGTATCGAGGCAACCAGCCATGGTATGCCTTGGACGATCGGGTGTGGAGATAGGTGGGCCCACAGTGATCGTGTTGATACTCACAGGACCTGCTTAGTCTATTCATGGACCCTTCATTCGAGCAGGAGAAAATGGACGCTCGTGATCGATTTGCGACACAAACCCTAATTAGGGTTTCTTGGCCGGTCGTGTGCATGCATGTTCGGCTAACCGAAAACGTGTGCTACATACCTCATCTGGAGAGGCCGACCGTGTGGGACCCTTGTTGGGTCGGTGGTGAGCATGGTGGTATATGTCCGACCACCTCAGGCTTGATCTAAGCCATCCAACCATGCTGGTGAAGTTGGATGGTCGTGATCAATTTTAGGTTTTTAGTGGACTTTTCTGTGACCCTCAATTCTCCACGCTGACCCAACTTCGGACAATCGTATATTGCAATCTGGTCAGGTTAGGGAAGAGTCGGTCATGCAGGTAGGAAGAAGGTCCGCCGGTTTACAGGACAAGCTTTGTCTAACCGGTCATGGGATAATCTACGCCGTCCAATCATGCTGGTGAAGTTGGACGGTCGTGATGAATTTGAGACTGCAGTATGCGGTCTTGTGCGCACAAGCTTTTCCAAGATGCTCCACACCAGTCTGGATATCCATTCTGGGCTGGCGTTTGGTAAATTATTTTGTCAGGCGTGACTTTGCACCTTTGAGGCCGACTTGCGTGGTCGTGATTATTTCCAAGACTGTCGTAGAAAGTCCAGATGCTCGATTGGGTTAGTATAACACTCCAAGAATTGCACCTTGTACGGGTATTTCGTATATGCTTCATAATTAATGCTTGGAGATTCGTGTTGCTCTGCTGAGAGTAACACTCAGTCATCATGCCGCACCAATAATGAGAGTGGAGCAGTACATAAAATACAAGGCTGGTCATGCATTAATTGATAATGCTATAAGTTTATAGTGAGGAAGTATTCATCATTTTATCAGTGGCTTTATCCTTTGCAGGATGTTAGCGCATAATTTCGGCCTTTACAATTTTAGCCTTTAATGAAAATCTAGCATCAACACTTGGATCTTCCTGATTATGTGAAACTTGGTATATGTTCAGGTTGAACGTATTTTCACCTTGAGTGTGATGTAGACATAAGCATCTATGAGCGTTCCTTCATGGTCTCTGATTGAGATGGGTGCATGAGTAGCTTCTTGTCGACTGATGCCTGTGACTATGAGGGATTTCAGTGGAATGATGTTGATGGCGGTGTCAGCATCGATCAACGTTCTTTCGAATTCATTTCCTTTTGTGGCAAGTAGTCCCCAGTCGTGCATCTCCTTGTCTGTGGATGAAAGTTTTAAGGAGTATTTCCGAGATGGACGGACGTCTGACACAATGTAATTTGGTGCTTTTAACATGTCTTTCCCCTGGAATTATTCATTTCTTCTTCAGTTGGATGTCTCATGATGAATGTCAATTTGGTTGCACCATCTTGAATCCAGACTTCCAGTAACTCGATCACTTCTTCAATGAGAAGAGAGGAGTTTGAGTCTTTCTGATCATTTCCTCGTTTGTTGATGCTGGGTTGAGGTTTGTGCATTTCAAGATTGGTTATCCTTTCTTTGCGCTTCTGAAGGATCCTGAGAGATTGGAAAAGTATACTTCTATTGTGGTGCGTCGGTTCTCCTTTTGATTCCTTTAGCAACAACGTTCATGAAAGGTTGGAGGCTGTATTGTCTGTTGAACAGACACTGAGCATCACGAGGTTCTCAGTCTAGGTCTTTCTCTTTCCAGTAAAGCATGCGCGGTAGTTACTGATCGCTTGGCTGCTTCATGAAGTTCTGAGAAAGTATGGAATCGCAGATTCTCCAGCAAGGCTCTGTAGATTGGGATCATTACGTTTTGTTCATGCTCTCCTAGTGCCTCCATGAATCGATAGACGTGTTCTCTAGGTTCCCTGTTCAGTGTGGACGTTGGGGAAGTGTAGCTCTTCGGGAGAGGAATTATTTGAGTATCAGCAGGATAGAGAGGTTGATGACGGTGGACAGATGGTGTCTTGTCTTTTCGTCGATCCTCCATGAAGCGTTCCAGGTCCTCGCGAGTGACGAAACCCGCAGGTTCCTTTGTTGGTGGGTTATCTGCAGCCTTGTAGACTTAATCATCGTCTACTACATGGATTGGAATGGCTTTAGGATCAGCAACCGAAGATGTTTCTTTGGCCTTTCCTTTCTTTTGAGTTTTCTCTGAAATCTTATCAGTGAGAGTCTTGAGAAAATTGAACAACTCCTTTTGTGTTGCAGCCATGTCAGTCTGATTTTTGGCAAGGGTTTCTTGCACCTTCATGAGATCATCTACGGTAGGAGGATTCTCCCTGACTCCCTCGGGACGTCGGCCGAAGAGAGGATGATTTTCGTTGTTTGTGTGAGGAGGAGTAGTATTACCACCATCATTGTTGGAGGCGGGAATGTTTTCCGGAATATCTTCATTGTTATCGTTGTTGCTAGTATTAGCATCGTTTGCATTTGTAATTAACCCAGACCTAAGACCATCCATTTTGCGAGAATATGAGATTGCAACCGAGAGATTAATCTCCCACTGTGGTCTCCAATCTGTAGATGGGGCAAAAAGAGTTGTTGGTTTTTACGGAATTGAGGAGACGACCGTGTGGAGGAAACTCCTTGAACCGAGCGAACTGTTAAACCTCACACAGATGAACTACAAGGAGGGAATGTTTTGAATTCGAGATATCAATTTGTAGTACTCTTGCCTAAACCAAGACAACGGACGTTCTAGAGTAAATTCAGTCACAAGATAGGATGGGTCGATCTGTAGGACGGACGCTGAAAAATATGTGAGATCAATGGTAATCGAAGATTGTAGGCGTATTGTGTATTCTGAAAATAAGATAAGTTCTGGATGATTGAATTTTGCTCTGTTGAGAGTAATTGCTCAGACGTTGAGTTGTTGATCTCGTGTTGTCTGTTTGACGTAAGATTGTCCTGTTTTCAATCATGATTCAGAGACTTATTTATATTGCTAGAATTGTAAACACCATGATCCCATGAAGTGTGACAGTTGATGGAATCAAAGAGTGGAGAAATGGAAATCGTGTTAAAACCAGTTGCTCAACGTGCGAAGACTTGGTCGATTTTTCATCCACTACTTTGTTAACTCCCTTCAACTGATTGCGCGACTTGCTCACATTATCATCGTGTGTATGAACACACGTGTCGTAGACCGCCAGACCAAAACCCTATTTAATATCCCCCATGTGACACGATTGATATATCGTGATTAGTTAGTCAGTTTTTGACTTCATGACTTCATGGGACGATGAGTCCTTGTATTGTTGAGTCGAATACGATTTGAAAATGTTCTGAGACTCATGAATTGAACAAGTCTGTTGAGACAGAGGTATAATGTATGAACAAACGTCGATAGTTAACGTGAGCGAATATTGCTCGATGAATTGTTGAATATTGATAGTTGAACCAATATTCCTTGGTTTGAGTAAATATTGCTCATCTGAGCGAATGTTGCTCATTTGATGAATTATTGGTAGCATGACCAAATAAAATATTAATTTGAATTCTGACAACTGAACGAAGTATAATTAATAAAATGTTGACCATGAGATCATCGTAAAATTATTAGCGTTTGAATCTGGAATTATGAACCTTGGACTCAAAACCCTAATTCGATCAATTGATGGTTTATTGAAAATTAACCACGAAGCGAAGGAAGGATCGGCTACATGGGGTCATGGGTCGACCATGTAGCGCCCAGATGCTCAAGTGAGCAAATACCAAGGTCTCTTGAAGACTTGTCGATTTGTTGATGAAAGGATGATTAAATGCTGGTTTAATCATTTATTATTAAATAATGCTCGTCTGAGCCTTAGGTGATAAAACCTAATTAATTGTGAAGAGATGAGGGACCGACCAATAGGCCATGAAACTGGCCCTGGGTGGTTACCGGATCAACTGAGGATCGTTTCATGGAATTCCAAGTTGTTTGGAAGAGTTTGAACCTAATATGAACAAATTAGGTTAAACTGATGAAAATACATGGGACCGGCCACTTACAACCCAAAGAGCCTACCTTGGTCGGTCAAGGTAGTACGCTCGCGTCATCAAAGTGTTCGTGCCTCAGTCCTGAGGATTTTGATATTTTCTGATGTGCATTTGAGCAATCATTTGGAAAAATATGAAGAAATCAGAGATTTTTGCTGGAACTGAGGAAACTTCATGATATGAAGAAAAATAATAATAAAATGAAGGAATCATGAAGTGTGGGACCGGCTACGGCCAAGGCATGGCCAGCCGGCCAATAAGCCCGTCCCATAGCATTTTTTCCAAATTTTAGTATGTTTTTCATGATTTTATGAAGATACCATGAAATCAAGGAGTTTGTTGAAACTAAGGAGTTTCCTTGAAGTGAAGGAGTTTCCATGAGATGAGGGAAACAAATAATAATAAAATAAGGGTGTGGGACCGGCTTGGACATGGTCGGCCGACTAGGGCCCAGTCCCGTGAGTTTTCCCTAATTTTATGTATTATTTCCATGATTTGAAGGAATTTTCATAATTTGAAGGAAATATCATGAAATCAAGGAATTCCATGGGATCAAGGAAACATAAAAATAATAATAATAATAAAATAAGGGGCGTGTTGGACCGACTAGGACATGACCGGCCGGCTGGGCCCCGGTCCCATGAGTTTCCCTAATTTTTATTATTTTTCATGGTTTGAAGGAAATACCATGAAATTAAGGAGTTTTCATGAGATTAGGGAAATAATAATAAAATAATGAGAATCATGAGGTGTGGGACCAGCCAGGATCAAGGCATAGCCGGTTGGCTAGTAAACACGGTCCCATGATATTTTTCCCAATTTTATATTATTTCATTGATGCGAAGGAAACACCATGAAACTGAGGAATTTCCTTAAAACGGAAGATATTTGTTCAAATGAAAGGATTTTCATAAGATCAAGGAGAATAACAAAAATATGATAAAATATAAAACTGGGTGTGGGACTGGTCACGGCACGACCGGCCGGCCGGTAGGCCCAGTCCCCAGCGCCTTGGTTAATATTTTATTATTTTTTATTTTCTTTCCTATTTTGCATAGGTTCATCGTCTCGTCGTATTTTGAAATACTCATTCGTGTGTTCAGGTTCTCATTATTGTTGAATACACTTGCACCATTTTGGTCGGAGCTTATTCGATAGTGCTCAGATGCCCGTGTGTTGAATATTTATTACTAACCTATGGAGTTCTGCTGAGAAGAACCAGAAATTGAAGTAACGAAATATTATGAAAACATTGAATATTTTCCAGGGATTCAGTTAACGAATCTAATGATTTAAGAATAATTAATTGATGGCTCTATACTAGTACGATCGTCTAGGAGCATTAAATATTCAGGAATTGAGTGATATGAGCTTGTTGAAGCGTCATATATCCTTTATATAGTCAGGAAAAACATTGTTACATCCTGAAGACATTATTGCTCTATACTAGCAGGCAAGCTATCTAGGAGCCGTCTAATCTTGCAATTTTATATAAAAGTGATCACTGAAATTGCTCAGTATTCATGAGATATGCCTCAGTTGAGAGACTACACATCTACATATACTCTGAGAGACAGTATTCTCAGTCAGAGATTCTCGTGGCGTGAGCTTCCAAGCTTTCGATAAAAGGCATGAGCCTCAATACTCGTCTGATTGCTGAATCAGGAACATATACTGTCATGGGTTTACGATTTTAGCCCTTGTTGAAAATCCACCATCTACAACTAGGTAAAGATGAACTTGGTTAAAGCGAAAGTTTACCAACATATATTTCGAGAAAGAGATAAGCGAGATATACTCGGCTCGAAATAGCAAATGTGTATAATCTAAGTCTATATAGCAAAACGACTTTTGTCTCAAGATAGGAGATAAATAGACTTTTGAGTGATAGATAAGGTCAAGTCTCCACATACCTTTTAGTCGATGAAGATCCACCGGTTCCTTGAGTAGTCCTTCGTGTTGTATGATGATTGCCATGGAGTTCTTAAGCTCGAATAAACTTTTTATCCTAGTCCGAGACCTTAGATATAGAAGACTAGAAATCAAGACTTATAGTTTTGATCACTAACATTGACAAACATGCTTGAGATAGCTTCGCATGCGAGTTCGACCGAGCAATTCTCTAACAGCTGACCCGGACCTGAGCTCTACCATCTTGAGATTGGGATTGAAAAAATGAAATTGAAAATTGAAAATTGATATTGCAACCGAGAGATTAATCTCCCACTGTGGTCGCCAATTGTTTGTGGGTGAAAACCGTTTCTGCTGATTTTGGTAAATTTGGGTGTGTGGATGAGAAACGAATCTAAACCCTAAACAATGCAATGCACGGGAGTAATTTTGATTCGAGAGATCAATCTGTACAATCCTGGTCTAAACCAAGAAATGATCGTTCCAGGCTCGCTTCGGTCACAAAGTGAAGGAGAAGGGTTTGTCTTAGGGAGGGAAGCGAAGAGACTTTTGAGACCAGAATAGTTGATTCTGAAGGTGTGGTTGCTTATGAATCGTATCTGAAAGTAGAACTGGCTAGCTGAATGGAAAGCTACCAGGTGATTTCTAGATATTGTGTTGTTTCCGACCAAAACTTGTTGTTTGTTGAAAATAGGTGAAGCCTATTTGTACAAGTCATATTGAAACGTACCTTGGTCTCGTAGGAAGTGCAAACGATTGAGTGGTGGAAGAATAGAGTAACGTGTAACCGTCAGTCATTATGCTTCCATGATGAAGGAAGTGAATTCTTTTACACTGTTACTTTTTACCACCACTAATTGTCCTGCTTCATGACACTTTCTTGTAACGGGCGCATTGCACGCCGCGCACTGTAAACCGCCAGACCAATACCCTGATGAGCATCCCCAGTTTGTGACATGTTTGATGTCTCGAATATTTTCGTTGAAAACATGTAACACTTTGCTACGTGTGGCAAGTCAAAGTCAAGGGACTTACCGCAGAAAAATAGCATGTAATGCTATTAGGCTCGTTTTGGATGGTCGCCTAAAACTTGCCACAGGTTTGTCAGTTCGGTGGTGAACTTCGATGACTGAGATCGCATTTCATGCAGGAGGGTAGTCGTTGATTATGGCTACCTTGTGTTGGCGCCTGATAATGGCGCGGTGGCGTTTTGGTGTACGCTAGTGGCAATGAGGCATGGCTGGCATGGCTCGTGCATGTGATAGGTGTCTAAAACACCTAATTTTATATCTAGTATTTATGATTTCTTTGCTATTGTCTTTATAAATTATGTATCTTATGTTTGCATTTGAGTGTTATTAGGTGTTTTGGAGTCATACGGAGGAAAAGAAGAAGAAATCATCTAGGTTGAGTCAAAAAGGGAAAAGTAATCATTTCGCAGGCTTAATACTGTTTGGTGACAAAGCAAAGGTTAAAGGACGACCCTTTTAGAGGAGTATTAAACAAAGATCAGTCGAGGCTAAGGGGATGCCAGCTGGGTGGTTCTACAGTTGGGTGTCTAAATCCCACCCAAATCATTACAAGTTTACAACCCTAATATTGAGAAGAATTGTTTCCTCCCAATCATTATTGACACCTGAACCTGAAATTGAAAAACAAAAGAAAGCAGCCCAGCTGCTGCTGAAATTGAGAGAGATTGGAAGGGACATAAGAGCAAAGATGATGTTCATAGCTCGTAGAAAGGAAGAATTAGCAAGACCTGTTGCTGGAATAAGAAATGATGAAGAAGGAGCAGTTGGAGCTAGGGTTTGCTGAAAATGGAGAAAATGAAGCCCTGTAATGAATTACTGAGTTGGGATTAAGCTCGATTTGAAACCAGAAGAAGGTATTGATGTTCCTGCTACAATTCGACAGAAAGGGAGGAGATTAGACGCGGGTTTGGTTTAACAACGAAAATGGGATTGTTTGGTGGTTGTTCTTGAAAGGGTTGAGAGCATCAATCAGTGATGTCATGGCCGTAATTGATTAGGGTTTCAGTTAGTTTCTTGTTAAGGGAGTGATGGCGAGAAGGTTCAGGGTTTGATTTCATGTAATTTGAAGACAAGAAGAATCATAGATGTTGTTGTTGAGGAGAGTTGATGAGCCATAGACAAACTCCGCTTATAATACACACAAGGTGTTTGAGTGAATGCCTGAGTTACCAGGGAAGCTGAAGTTGTTGCAGCTGATTCTGCCAGTCATGGTTCAAGGGCCAAGTAGAAGGGGTGTGTGTTCGACAAAGCCAAGACTTGTGCACTGTAAGTTGGTGGTGATGCTGTCAGGTTGAGTTGGAGTTAGATGGAAGAGTCTGTAATGAGTTGAGTTTGAGACAGCGTGTTTGATATTGAAGATGGCATGGAGGTGATGCTCAGATTACAAGAATTGTGGTGGCTTAAGGCTGGGAAATGATTGTAGTTCAGATGGAACTGAGTAGAATGTTGAAGTGGTGATTGCAGGTGGATGGATGTTGAGCATATGGCTGTGAGAATTGGTGGATCTAGCCAGCTAAAATGAGTTCTGAGATAGAATCTGTGAGCTGATGAGATGGAGGAATTGAATTGCAAAGGTCTTACGGACTGATGCACTGCAATGAGAATGAAGTGTATTAGATTTAAGTTAGGACATTAAAATGGAATCTTGATGAATTATGGGTCATTGGTGTTGCTATTGTGGGCTTGAGGATCTGGTGGTGTTGTTTTGGAGATGCAATGGACAAGTTTGTGGTGGTTGAATGGTTCAAGCTTATGAAATTGCAGGTGGTAGCTGGTGCAGTTGATGTTGCAGTGCAAAACTCAAGGAAACGGTGAACTGAAATTGCTTGAATTTAGAAGGCTGGCGAGTGCCTGAGGTGGAATGAATTGCAAGATGATGAGCAGGTGTTGGATGAATTGAGTCTGTGCATTACAGGGAGTAGGCCGTTGTGTACTAGGCTGAGTTCTGGTGGCAATGGGAATGTAATGTTGGCTCAACTATGTTGATGTTGGCCTAACTGAATAGCTGGGAATTATGAATTGGTGCTGAGTGATTGTTGTTGCAGATGCAAGTTGGTAATGGAAGTTTTGGTTTCAAGGCCGTGAGAATGGGTTTACTAGAGATTATGTTGCTGAGAAGTTGTAATAGAAGGTTTGGCAAGAACTGAAGTCCTCTTGGAGTGCTGTATTAGATGAATGATTAGGAATGAAGCAGGTGTAGGAAACTGAGACAAAGAATGGTGCATAGGCTGGTCTGAGATGGCAGTTGAGCTGCAAATGGTGACTGCAATTGACGTTGGTGGTTGAGATGATAATTGCAGCTGCAGTTCGAGACTCGCATGTGGTGCAGTGTAGGAATGGAGACTGGTGGAGCTGTTGCCGTGGAGTTGAGCTTTCTACTGTCTCAGTGGGGTGACTAAATTGGTGGTGCCCTTAAATTGCAGTTGAGATTAAGAAGCTGCTACGACTGGTTTGTGAATGGTGTTGATACAGAGAATGGCTGATGCAGTGGTGAATGGGAGCATATGAAGCAAATGTGTAGATGTATGCTAGGATTGCAGGGGAGGACCTAATGAGAAATGGGAAATGGAGCAAAAACAGACATAACTCGGCTGGAATTCTGTTTCAGCGAGTTGACTCACCGATCCAGTCATGACTCAGATGTACTTGGACCTGGGCTTCACACATGGGCTGGTTCAGTAACTGACTTTTGGATGCGACCTAAAGTATGAGATGGAAGGTGAAGCCAGTATATATAAAAAGAGGAGTTCCATTCTAATTGAATATCTAATCTCTTCTTCGAATTTTGTTCTAGGGCTTAGAAACATGAGTTTTCTCTTTATCCTTGTTATGAACTCCATTAACATGAGTAGTTAATCTTATCATTGGTTATGGATTAGTTGGATTTCCAAACATGAGTTTTTGTTCAATAAATTAGTTTTGTCTTCATGATTTATCATTTATGATTCACTATTGATATTTTCTTATGAATTGAATACTTGTTTGATCGAGTCGCGAATCAGTTGATTTTGTGTTCATCTCCATTGCTAGATAAGGATTTATTAGACGCAAAAGTGATAGATTCTTGATTACAAGTAGCATGATTGTGATTATTGCTTGTAGTGATACATCCTAGTAGTCACATGTGAGTCATAACCTTTGTTAAATCGGATTAGTGCTTTTACATTTTCGGTTGCTTTGATTGGCCTGATTTCATAAAACTTAATGCATCTAGGGAATTAAACTTGATTAGTGCTTTTACACGTTAGATTGTTCTCTTAGGTAGAATTCATATGCGCATCTTTTAATGTGTTTGTTGATGATAAGAGGAAATTAGCGGGATATTCTTGCGATCAAGGTATCCTAGGGCCTTTGATAAAAGTTGAGATTAAAATATCAATTCTAGTTATTGTGTAGAAAACATGTTTGTGAATGAAGATGAAATCCGTGACCAATACTTTCTCATCCTTGATTTGATTTGTTTACCTTTATTTTTTGCTTTTATTTATTTTAGTATATAAAAATCAGAAAACCCTCATCGTTATTTATAGGAAACCGAAACATATTGATAACCTAGTCCTCTCTGTGGGAACGATCCTTTCTTTCCCTTGCTATATTTTATATTTTGAGTAGTAAGAAAGTGTAATTATTTTTGACGCCGACGACAGCGATCAAATTTTGGCACCGTTGTCGGGGAGGCAGCGGTTGTCACTTGTTTTTGGTTTCTTATTTATTGTTTTGAGACCTCTTATTTCAGGTACCAATTTATATGGACAGAGCATATTGGAACAGTGGATACGGTTTTCAACAACCTCAACACTATGAAAATTACCCACCATCTATGGGATACAATCAAAACCAATTTATCGGCTATGATGCATATCCTAGACAACCTTATGGTGATTTTCATACATACTAACAACAACCTTGTAGTGGGTATGCAATTCAAGCACCAAGGTGGGATAATTCTACTTCTAATTGGCTTCATTCGAGTTGTATGCAGATTTTGAATGGATTACAAGACATGCAACAAAGACTAGACCGACTTGACCGTAATAGAGAGAACATTTCACAAACCAATTTTTGCAACACTTTTTCTTACCCGACTTCATATCGTAGTTATGATCATTCACCCATTCAAAGGGAAGAGTCATGGGAAAGAGAACCTATTGTAGCCAACGGTGGTAAGCGTGTGAACGTCAGGAAACTTGCACAAAAATTATACAAGTTGGAAGATGATGGAGCCTTGAAATAGGTTGTCGATGAAATTAGTAGGACCATTCACATGGAGCTTAAACGGCATCGTGATAAAGGTTGGGAAACTGACGACGATTCTTATTATGGTGAGTCTGAAAATGAAAATGATTGTGTTGAAAAGGACCAACCTTTGGAGATATTTGATGACATTAGTGTAGTTGACTCAACTCTTGATCTTTATAATGATCAAACACCTATTCAAAAGGTACATGAGTATGATGAAACTAGTGTTTTACAGAACTTCCTTGCAACAAGGTTTGAGCCTAATGATGACGAGTGTGTTGAGAATGTGACCGATTTGACCAATATTGTGGAAGACCCAATTGAGCTTGCAAAGAATTGTAATGATGATGTTTATGTCGAGACTTTGGTTAAGGCAGAAACGGACGAAGAATGGTTGCAAGGTTTGATAGAGGACCATGAAATAAAAGAGGTGAGTAATTCACTTGAGTTTTTCAAGGATTAAGAGGATTTCGTAATACAAGAGATTGTGATAGGTTTGTCTAATCCTTTGCATATTGTTTCTTGTCCTTTACCTCTTATTGGTTTGAATGTATGTTCTTCGAGAATATTGTTGAATAACTTTGTTTCTCGATTTCCGCCGTTAGAAACATTTGATTCTCATACTATGCAAGTTTGCAAAGAAGAAACCATACAAGTTCCTGAATTTTATGTTCTTTATACACTTCCAAGTGTGGACAAGAATAAATGTGGGGGAAACTTTTATTGGGCTATAGCTTCACTTTTGCTTTATTATACTAATGTTTGTGTGAAGTTATTATTTGCAAAACAGGTTACATGGAAGGATCCCCAACTTTTCAGATTATTGGTGTATGGGGAATTCGTCGTGCAAGTCGGGATGACGACTTTAAACCAAGCGCTAAATGGGAGGCAACCCATATGATGAGTATTTGTTGTCTTATTTTTATATTCTTGTTTTGTTTTTAGCTTTTTCTTGTCTTGCATTTACTTTTTCTGATTTCTTATCACATTTCATATAAGATTTCCCACCTTGACTTTCTTTGGATGACTCAATTTACATTGAGGACAATGTAAAGTTTAAGTGTGGTGGAGTGGTTAAGCATTTGCATTGTAAATTTTTCAACTTTTGTGTAAAATAGTGAATGAAAAACTTCAACTTGTAGTTAGTTTAGGGTCACATAGTATACATGTCGCTAAGATTACATCGAGATTCTCATAAGAGTGGCTGAACTTAGAGATGACAGAGAACATGATCGGGTTTCTTACTTGTATGAGAGTTAAAGTTGGATTTAACCATGCCAGTGGAAAATGAGGTGCAGACTGAATTCGGTATTAGAGTAGTGGTCCCCTATAGTGGAGACTACCCATGTTACATCATGTGAGGCACCGACCTTCAATTCTTTGTACCTGTCTAAATTTTTGCTTTTACATTGTGTGTCACCGTACATAAACTCCGGGTAGAATGGTGAGATACCCAACCTCCCACCAATAGAAGCACTACTTTGATCTCTTGAGTGCTATTTTGTCAATCATGATGGTGACATCGAATTGCTAACTTACATACCACTTGTAATCTTGTTCGCAGTTAGCACCATCCACTTTATCTCTCTCTACACCAACAGGTCCATAGAAACACCATCATCATCAACAAGAGGAGCATCACAACTTCGAAGGAAAGTTGAAGACTTTCAAGGTTTACAAGCAACAATACAAAAATGAGCAGATTTCATATTCAAGTAAAGCAACAAGACAAGGAGCAGAATTTTTACAAGTTGAAGACTATTGTACAAGAGTGAAGATTATTAAGATGAGAGTTCAAGGAGTTTATGATATCGAGACATACAAGTTGTGAAGAATCAAGCGGTAAAGTACTTACACCATGGCATTTGTACTTGCATTTTTTATTTTATCATATTTGTATATTATTTTCTCTTGTTCTAAAAAAAAAAA
>NC_039364.1:48894037-48911820 GCF_003573695.1 Papaver somniferum
TTTGTATTTATATTTTGCATTTAAAAAGTAAAAAAAAAAAAGAAAAAAGAAAAGAAAAAAAGAAAAAAAAAGAGTTCATTGTATTATATTTGGTTTGTTTTAGTTCGTTTTTGGTTCTGTATTCATTCAATAAAGCCAATGGAAAGAAGGAATATCAATAATGAAGTTTCAAGCAACAAGGAATTAGAGGAAAGAATCACGATGTCAAGATTCTACGAAGTTCAAGATTTCATCATCAAAAGTTGAAGACCAAGACGAAGATGAAGACAAGGATTAAAGACCGAAGACGTTTCTATGGATTCTGTGAGAGTGGTGCTAACTGCACGCCGAACGGATAACGAGGTAAGTAAGCATACTCCCACCTTCGTAAAGTGGTTGATTTCCTTTCGTAGAGATCGTCATAAAAAGGGTTTTCAAAATGAATAAAAGATGTGGGTTTTCAAAACAATTCGGAGGGTTTTTGCCTTCCTACCATTCAAAGTGTCACAGGATTCTCTCTTCACTCCTTCCTGGACACATGTGTGACCCATAAAGAGCTATTTATTATTGAGAGCAACTTCATAAAACCCTTTCTTGTGAGGCAGAGTCGATACTTTTGATCACTTCGAACCCGAATTTCTTTCGAGAAGGGATGGTTATTTCTCTTTCAACTTTTAAGGATGAGATTGTGTTCATTTATGTGTCTAATTTCTTATGACTAGTGTGCAGAATATCTCTAGTCTTCTTAGCGCGTTGGATGCTATCATTTCGGAGAACTAGTAAGTTGGAAAAGTAAGTTTTGTGGTTATATCTCTAGTAAACCCTCACGAGACTATAACTCGTCCACTAGGGAGATATAGAGGTTTAAAGGCTTGTTATTTATGCTAAGAGTAACCGTAGACTCGACGACACGGAGTTGTATGTATCCTTTAGAATAAGTTTTGTTTGATTTGCTTGAGGACTAGCAAAGTCTAAGTGTGGGGGAATTTGATAGGTGTCTAAAACACCTAATTTTATATCTAGTATTTATGCTTTCTTTGTTATTGTCTTTGTAAATTATGTATCTTATGTTTGCTTTTGAGTGTTATTAGGTGTTTTGGAGTCATACGGAGGAAAAGAAGAAGAAATCATCCAGGTTGAGTCAAAAAGGGCAAAGTAATCATTTCGCAGGCTTAACATTGTTTGGAGCCAAAGCAAAGGTTAAAGGACGACCCTTTTAGAGGAGTGTTAAACAAAGATCAATCGAGGCTAAGGGGATGCCAGCTGGGTGGTTCTGCAGTTGGGTGTATAAATCCCACCCAAATCATTACAAGTTTACAACCCTAATACTGAGAAGAATTGTTTCCTCTCAATCATTATTGACACCTAAACCTGAAATTGAGAAACAAAAGAAAGCAGCGCAGCTGCTGCTGAAATTGAGAGAGATTGGAAGGGACATAAGAGAAAAGATGATGTTCATAGCTCGTAGAGAGGAAGAATTAGCAAGACCTGTTGTTGGTAATAAATGATGAAGAAGGAGCAGTTGGAGTTAGGGTTTGCTGAAAATGGAGAAATTGAAGCCCTGTAATGAATTACTGAGTTGGGATTGAGCTCGATTTGAAACCAGAAGAAGGTATTGATGTTCCTGCTACAATTCGACAGAAAGGGAGGAGATTAAACGCGGGTTTGGTTTAACATCGAAAATGGGATTTGTTTGGTGGATGTTCTTGAAGGGGTTGAGAGCATCAATCAGTGATGTCATGGTCGTAATTGATTAGGGTTTCAGTTAGTTTCTTGTTAAGGGAGTGATGGCAAGAAGGTTCAGGGTTTGATTTCATGTAATTTGAAGACAAGAAGAATCAGAGATGTTGTTTTTGAGGAGAGTTGATGATCCATAGACAAACTCCGCTTGTAATACACACAAGGTGTTTGAGTGAATGCCTGAGTTACCAGGGAAGCTGAAGTTGTTGCAGCTGATTCTGTCAGTCATGGTTCAAGGACCAAGTAGAAGGGGTGTGTGTTCGACAAAGCCAAGACTTGTGCGCTGTAAGTTGGTGGTGATGCTGTCAGGTTGAGTTGGAGTTAGATGGAAGAGTCTGTAATGAGTTGAGCTTGAGACAGCGTGTTTGATATTGAAGATGGCATGGAGGTGATGCTCAGATTACAAGAATTGTGGTGGCTTAAGGCTGGGAAATGATTGCAGTTCAGATGGAACTGAGTAGAATGTTGCAGTGGTGATTGCAGGTGGATGGATGTTGAGCATATGGCTGTGACAATTGGTGGATCTAGACAGCTAAAATGAGTTCTGAGATAGAAGCTTTGAGCTGATGATAGGTGTCTAAAACACCTTAATATTTATCTATTGTTTATGCTTTCTTTGCTAAGTTTTCTTGTAAATTATGTATCTTATGTTTGTTTTTGAGTATTTAGGTACTTTGGAGTCATTTGGTACAAAAGAAGAAGAGACGAGGCAAAAGTGTCATTGCAAGTGCAACTGATGTTGGAGGCAGATTATTTCTCATCATTTACTTTTATTTTCTCATTCTGTCTGAAAAGTTTGTCGGCTTTAGTGATGCAAATTTCTGTCTGAAAAGCAGGACAACTTTTGTGATGAAGAGAAATTGAAAAGAAAAAGTGAATCTGAAAAGTAATAGATGACTGCTGCTGGTGGGAGAATTTAAAAGAAGAAAGAGTGATCATTTGGAGCAAAGGAATGCAGAATCGTCATTTCACAGGCGAGGGACATGGGAGTCGAGCCAAATCAACATAGGGGTTGTCATTTGGTTGGATTTTTTTTCCTATTTGGATCTGGTGGTTGATGCTGTTGGAATTGGGTCTGAACTGCTGCTGTTGTTGTTGTTGTTACTAAAGACTAGGGGTTCATTAAAGTACAGATCCAAGGTTTTGATTAAGATTCAAAAGGTGATTATCAGATGGGTATCAGAACGGTGAATCAAGGTGATTGCAGGTGATGGTGTTGTGTGTTGTTGCCTTAAGCTGAAGGGTTAGATGTATGTTTAGGTTGATTTGAATTGCAGGTGGAAGTTGTTACTTCAGTGGTACAATTGAGCAGCTTTTGAAGATGGGACTATTGCAGTGCAAGTGAATGAAATGGGTAGTACTGGTGAAGTGCAGCTGTGTTGGTGGGTTGAGAGAGAATGGAATTGAAATGAGACCCTGGTCAGTGCTGAATGGAGTTCGCAGGGTGTGTTGCCATGGGAACTAGAGGTACAAGCCATTGCAGGTTATAATTTGTGAGCAATGAATTTGGTGGTTGTTTGAGTGTTGCTAGGAGGGATGGATTGAATGAATGGAGTTGTTCTTGTTGTTGTGGTTTGCGAGCAGCTGTTGGAGTGTATGGAAAGTTGAGTATTTGGTGATATTGCAGATTACAGGGAAGCTATTGTGCAATGCTTTCTTGTTATATTTTTGAGAAGCTGAATGTTTGAGATGAAGCTAAACTATGTGCCGGTCACCTGAGACACTCTTCCGGCCAACTTCCGGCCATTTACGGCGATAATTTGTCAGAGTTTCTACATGGGTTTTTCTCACTTTTGGGCCACGTGGATTTTTATCTAATGGACTTTGAAGACTTGGACCTAATTTTGGAACAAGATGAGCTATAAAAGAGAAGACTTCTACAACTTTTGGGTATCACATATTATTCTTAGAGCTAAGGAGAGAGCCGCTTTTGTTTACACAACTAGGATTTGCTTTCGTATTTATTTTTCATCTTCTTTATTTGATTATTGATTAGGATGAACTCCATAGCTATGAGTAGCTAAATTTAATATTATTGGTTAAGGATGTAGTCCTATATATACAACTTGTGCTTGATTAATGCATTAGTTTTCTCTCTTGATTATTGTTCAAATCTCTATTGTTTTAGTAATCACATGATTGATATATTGTGATAGGACTTAGATGTTTGGTTAGTTAAGTGGCCAATTAATTGAACTTGTATCCTTGTCCATAGCTTTTTTTAGGGTTTTTCATCGAGCGATAACCCTAAATACAAGAGCATGATATGATTACGGTTTGTAGTGATACACTCTTGTAATCATATGTAGAGTCTGACCTTTGTCCGAATTGTCATGCGCAATGTATGACAAATACATTGATTAGCCTATTTCCAAAACTTAATGCTCTTGGGAATTGAACTTAATTAGCGCAAGGCGTTAGGTTATTTTTTAGGTATAATTCACATACGCATCTCTAATGTGTGTGTTGATGAACTTGGGAAATTAATAGATTATCTTGCTCTCTTGATTCTCTAGGCTTTTGATAATATAAGAGATTAAATTGTAATTCTAATCATGTATGCAAGCACATGTTTAAGATAGAAGATGAACTCCTTGACCAATATCTTTCTCTCATTGATTACAATCTACTATTTACTTTGCTTTTGATTTACTTTTATTGCTTACATAAAAATCAGAAATCCCCCTAATTGGTTACTTTAAGAAATTGAATACATAATAACTACAATTGCCTATCTGTGGAAACGAACTCTTTCTTATCATATACTTTAGGAAAGTGAAATTATTTTTGACGCATACGACAACGATCAAATTTTGGCGCCGCTGTCGGGGAGGCATACGGCTAGTTATTAAGTTTTCAGTTTGTTGTCATCATTTCTGCTTCCATATTTGCTTTTTGTTTCTTGTTTCGTTTTTCTTACTTGTTTGTGAGAATTGTTTTTCAGGTACCTATTCCCTGGCTTCTAAAGATTGGAACCATCCTAGGTGCGGGATAGTTACTCGAAGAGGCACAATACTCTAACCAAGTCAAGACACGACGGAAGAACTTATAAGTGGAAAAAGAGCTACAACTAGAAGAAGAACAAGAGGTTCCATTCGTAGAAGAACCACCTTTTGAAGAAGAAGAAAATGCAATGGGTGATGCAAATCGTACACTCAAGGACTTGGCTTCTCACAAGTTGGATACACAACAATGGTGTATTCAAACAAACTCTACTTTCGAGATCAAGCCGGGGTTGCTTAGAGAATTACCCAAGTTCCATGGAATGGTGAATGAAGACCCAAACAAGCATCTTATGGACTTCCACACCATTGTCACGGCCATGCTTCCAGCGGATACTGATGTGGATGGTGCAATGTTGAAAGTGTTCCGATTCTCTTTGGCGGATAGTGCTAAGGATTGGTTGTATTACTTGCCCTCCGTAAGTGTGACAACATGGAATGGGTTGAAGAAACTCTTTTTAGAGAGATATTTTACAGCATCAAAGGCTACTCAAATTCGCAAGGAGATTTGCGGGATGAAGCAAAATGTGGGAGAATCTTTATATGAATGTTGGGAACAATACAAGAGATTGGTGGCAAGCTGTCCTCACCAGAAATTTAGTGATGCAATGATAATCAAATACTTCTATGAAGAACTTCAAACAAGTGATAGGAATCTTCTTGACGCTGCAAGTGGTGGTGCACTAGTGAACAAAACGGTGGCACAAGCTAGAGAGTTGATTGAGACCATGGAAGCAAACTCCCAACAATTCTTGAGTCGTGGTTCGGATGTGCTTCTTAGGAGAGTAAATGAAGTGAGCGAGGTCGAGGAACTTCGTCAACAAATGGGTAACATGACGGCAATGATGAAACAAGTCGCAGCTGCAGTGATACCAAATTCTCTTCAAGGGTATGAAGACGCCAATGAACAAGCTAATGTTGTCTTTCCAAATCAACAAAGACGGTATGATCCCTACTCCAACACTTACAATCCGGGATGGAGAGATCACCCCAATTTTAGCTATGCCAACAAGCAAGTAGCGGTGCAACAACCTACTTTCAACCGTCCGAGTGGATTTTAACCACTACAACAACAATTTCAGCAACAACAATTTCCACATCAACAACCTCAAAATAAGGGGTCAAGTATGGAAGAGTTTCTGAAATCTTTTATGCAAAGAACGGAGAACACGGTTAAGGAGTTGCGAACTCAAGTTGGTTCCATGGCTATTGAGTTGAACCAGTTGAAGGCACAAAATGGTGGGAAACTCCCTTCTCAACCTATCAACCCAAAGGAGGGTGTCAATGCAATTACATTGAGAAGTGGTACACAACTTGTGCAACCCGAAGTTACTGATTCGGGCAAGGTGGAAACACCAAATGAACCTGTTTTGGATGAGAAGAATGAGGATTCTCCCCAAACTTCTGAGGTACCTATTTCTAACTCTAAAACTTCGGTTTCTACTTATGTTCCTCCTATACCTTTTCCTCGCAGATTTGCAAACTCCAAGAAGGCGGAACTAGAAAAGGAGATTTTAGACGTTCTCAAGAAGATCCATGTGAACATACCACTCATAGATGCAATCAAGCAAGTTCCAAAGTATGCAAAGGTGTTAAAGGACTTGTGTACCAACAAGCAAAGGCTCAAAGGTAATGAAGTGCTAAATGTGGGGGAGAATGCTTCAGCAATCTTGCAACACAAACTCCCACTTAAGTGCAAGGATCCTGGTAGATTTGACATTCCCGTCACAATTGGTAACACCACATTTAACAAAGCTATGTTGGACTTAGGTGCATCCGTAAATGTTATGCCTGCATATATGTATAATTCACTTTATCTTGGTCCTCTTAAAAAGGCTGAAATTGTATTGCAATTAGCAGATCGCTCTAATGTTTACCCAATGGGGATTGTTGAGGATGTTCTTGTGCAGGTTAATCAACTAGTGTTTCCAGCTGACTTTTGCGTGTTAGAGAAGGATGAAGGTTCTCCGGACTCATCTCTTCCATTGCTACTTGGGCGTCCCTTCATGAAAACAGCGAAAACCATTATTGATGTGGATAAGGGAACGCTAACTATGGAGTTTGATGGAGAAATAATACGTTTCAACATTTTCGAGACGATGAGATATCCTAGTGATGTTCATTCTTGTTTCTCCATTGATGTGATTGATACATTGGCGCAACAAATGTTTGAGTTGAAAGGTGTTGATACTTTGGAAACTGTGATCACTACACCCATTGATGATGGTTTGGAGTACGGTGATGAGATTAAAGAAACCATTGGTTCTCTTGACTCATTACTGGAAAAATATGCACTTAAGAATATTTCATATGCTTCTTTACCTTGCAATGATGAAAAGCTTGTTCCTTCTATTGTTAAATCTCCAAAGTTAGAATTGAAACCTCTTCCAAGTCACTTAAAGTACTTGTACTTGGGTGATAACGAAGAATTACCTGTGATTGTTTCTAATGAGATTAGTGAATTACAGGAGCAAAAACTTCTAAGGGTGCTAAGGACGTACAAGACGGCCATAGGATGGACAATTGCCGATATCAAGGGTATAAGCCTTGCCGTTTGTATGCACAAGATCTGTTTGGAGGACAATGCAAAGCCTACAAGGGAAGCGCAACGTCGTTTAAACCCTCCCATGATGGAAGTTGTGAATAAGAAGATACTCAAGCTTTTGTACGTGGGTGTTATCTACCCCATATCCGATAGCAAGTGGGTAAGCCCAGTACAAGTGGTACCAAAGAAATCAGGTGTGACCGTGATGGAGAATGATAAGAATGAACTTGTCCCAACTTGTGTGCAAACCGGTTGGAGGGTTTGTATTGATTATAGAAAATTGAATGCCACCACTAGGAAGGATCATTTTCCATTACCTTTTATTGATCAAATGCTTGAACGTTTAGCTGGACATGCTTACTATTGTTTCCTTGATGGCTATTCAGGTTATAATCAGATTGTGATAGCGCCGGAGGATCAAGTGAAAACCACTTTCACTTGTCCTTTCGGTACTTTTGCTTATAAAAGGATGTCTTTTGGCTTGTGCAATGCTCCAGCTACCTTTCAAAGGTGTATGGTAAGTATTTTATCAGAATATGTTGAAAACATAATCGAAGTCTTCATGGATGACTTTAGTGTCTTTGGTGATTCATTTGACCTTTGCTTGCATAATTTATCATTAATCCTTGAACGATGTGTTGAAACAAATCTTGTGCTGAATTGGGAGAAGTGCCATTTCATGGTAACTCATGGCATAGTTTTAGGCCATATAATATCTTCTAAAGGCTTAGAAGTCGATAAATCTAAGATAGACCTTATTCGTGCTCTAAACCCTCCCACTACGGTGAGGGAGATACGCTCTTTTCTTGGTCATGCAGGTTTTTATCGTAGATTCATCAAGGACTTTTCCAAGATAGCATCACCACTTTGCAATTTATTGCAAAAAGATGTGGTTTTTAACTTTGATGATAAGTGTGTGGCGGCATTCAATCGTTTGAAAGAAATTTTGATTTCATCCCCTATCATTAAACCACCGGATTGGAGCAAGCCTTTTGAGATCATGTGTGATGCAAGTGATTATGCGGTTGGTGCGGTGCTTGGGCAGCGTGTGGGAAATATACCTCATGCCATTTATTATGCTTCTAGGACACTCAATGAATCCCAACAAAACTACACAACCACTGAAAAAGAGTTTTTAGCCATTGTTTTTGCTTTAGAAAAGTTTCTCTCTTATCTAATTGGTACAAAAGTTGTTGTCTTTTCTGATCATGCAGCACTTAGGTATTTGCTTACAAAGAAAGAGGAGAAACCAAGGCTCATATGATGGATTTTGCTCTTGCAAGAATTTGATATAGAGATCAAACAAAATAAAGGAATTGAGAACACCGTTGCGGATCATTTGAGCCGTCTTGCTGTGGACAAGGATGTTATCCCATTGCGTGAAAGTTTCCCGGATGAGCAACTATTCTCAATCGCCTTTGGAGAACCATGGTACGCTGATATTGTTAATTACTTAGTGTCTAAACAAATCCCAAAGAACTTATCTCGTGCTGAGAGGGACAAACTTAAGAAGTTAGGAAACCAATACATATGGGATGATCCATACTTATGGAAACATTATAGTGACCAAGTAATAAGAAGGTGCGTTCCCGAATCAGAATTTAATTCTATCCTGTCTTTTTGCCACTCATATGCTTGTGGAGGACACTTTGGGAGCAAGAGAACCGCTCTCAAGGTACTAGAATGTGATTTCTTTTGGCCAACTTTGTTAAAGGATGCGCATGCATTTTGTATCACATGTGATAGGTGCCAAAGAACAGGCAATCTAGGTGCCCGAAATCAAATGCCACACACTATTATTCAATTTGTCGAGGTTTTTGATGTATGGGGAGTTGATTTTATGGGCCCTTTTGTTCTAGTGGGAATTATTATATCTTACTTGTTGTGGATTATGTCTCGAAATGCGTGGAAGCTAAGGCCACCCAACTAATGATTCTAAAGTTGTTTCAGATTTTGTGCAAGCAAATATATTTGCAAGGTTTGGAATTCCAAAGGCTATAATTAGCGATGGAGGTTCACACTACAAAAACAGGTTCTTGCAAGGCTTGTTAAGGAAGTACAATGTGTCGCATAGGATTGCAACCCCCTACCATCCACAAACAAATGGACAAGCCGAGGTTTCTAACCGGGAGGTGAAATCCATTCTGGAGAAGACGGTGAATCCAACAAGGAAATATTGGAGTATGCGACTCAATGATGCTTTGTGGGCATATAGAACCGCATACAAGACACCTATTGGGATGTCTCCCTTTAGGATTGTGTATGGTAAACCTTGTCACTTACCCGTGGAAATTGAGCATAAGGCGTTTTGGGCTATTAAGAAATGCAATATGGAGTTGGATGGTGTTGGAAGGCAAAGGAAGTTGCAACTCTAAGAGTTAGAGGAGATTCACAATGATGCATTTGAAAGCTCACGGATTTAGAAAGAAAATACTAAAGCATTTCATGATAGTATGAATACAAAGAAACAATTTTGCATTAGGCAGAAAGTGCTTTTGTTTAATTCTCGCTTGCAATTATTTCCGGGTAAATTAAGGTCACGTTGGATTGGATCTTTTATTCTGACTAATGTGTTTTCTCATGGTGCAGTGGAAATTCGTAGTTTAGCTACAGGAAATGAACTTAAAGTGAATGGGCACCGGCTGAAACCATATTATGAGAACTTCTCTTCGGAAGTCGTGGAAGGAGTTAACCTTGTGGAAGTACTCCCTCTGGAGGAGCCTTAGCAAGCAAGGAGAAAGTCGGGCTGACGACTTTAAACCAAGCGCTAAGTGGGAGGCAACCCACCGGTTTTGTATCTTTATCTTTTTATTTCTAAGCATTTTATCTTTGTTTTTGCATATAAATTGCGGAATTTCCCACCTTGAACTTTACTTTGAATGACTTAATTTACATTGAGGACAATGTAAAGTTTAAGTGTGGGGGAGCATTTATATGTTTGTATAGTTAGTTGATTTGATGCTTTTAGTAAAAAAAAAACAAAAAAACAAAAAAAAAAACAAAAAAAAAATAGAAAAAAGAAAGAAAAAAACTTTCTTGATAAACTCCAAAGTCTAGCAACTTGTGCCTTACACTAATGGAAACATCGTGGTTGTAGGAGTTGAGGAACCTATTAGTAGAGTCTACTCATATGAAAACGAACAAAATATAAAAATACATAATATGTTAATTGTCACCATATCTCGGAGTCGTCACCATATCACGTTCTATTTTTATTTTTCCATATTTATCTATTGTTTCTCTAAGTGAATTGGTGGGGCACGAACATCGAATTGCTATCACTGCTAGGATGAAATAGAGTGATTGAGTTACTACAAAAAAAGAAAAGAAAAAAAGACCGACCAATTGACCAAAAGGAATAAATATGACACTTGGATAAAGCGATATGTGTGTGTTCTCCCTATCTCCGTCGCCTAAGAAAGAGTGGAGTGCAGGATCCAAGGGAACTATCATGTAATCTACTGACAAGAAACATTCGCTTGGATCCACAAGATCCAATCATGATGTCATTAAAAAAATTGAAAAAAGGAAAAGGAAAAGGAAAAAATATTATTATTGTGTTGAATAAAATCGATCGCTGGTTCCCTTGTATATGCCAGTGAATTGATCTAGAATTAAGTTTGTTGATAGCTGGTTCCCTTGTATATGCCAGCTGTGTTGATATTAGTATTCGGACCAGTAGCTCAATCCAATAGGGTTTTTAGGTTTGTTTTGGCAGTGACCTTTAGACGGATATGGGAAACACCGTTCACCTTAGTCAACAGTTCGCCACCATCTACTTTCTATATCCATCTTCTTAATCTTTTCATGTGATTGTGGTTGATTAGATTCCGAGTATTGTGGTTATGTTCAACTTTCTGATAAAGCTATATTACTAATTTATGAGTGAATTGGATTCAAAAATGGGTACTTCCTCCTGTAATCATTGACTGTATGCCATCGAATAAAAAGTTGTTTAGTGTCATTAAATTTTCACAAGTAGCTGGAATTTGGAAGAAAAGGTTTTTTAGGTACACCTCTTGTAAACCTTCACGAGACTATAACTCGTCCACTAGGGACACCTAGGGGTTCAAAGGCCTGTTATTCATGCTAAGAGTAATTGTATCCTCAGCGACACAGAGTTGTATGTATGTTTTAGAATTATTTTGTTTGATTTGTTCGAAAACTAGCAAAGTCTAAGTGTGGGGGAATTTGATAGGTGTCTAAAACACCTTAATATTTATCTATTGTTTATGTTTTCTTTGCTAAGTTTTCTTGTAAATTATGTATCTTATTTTTTGTTTTTGAGTATTTAGGTACTTTGGAGTCATTTGGTACAAAAGAAGAAGAGACGAGGCAAAAGTGTCATTGCAAGTGCAACTGATGTTGGAGACAGATTATTTCTCATCATTTACTTTTATTTTCTCATTCTGTCTGAAAAGTTTGTCGGCTTTAGTGATGCAAATTTCTGTCTGAAAAGCAGGACAACTTTAGTGATGAAGAGAAATTGAAAAGAAAAAGTGAATCTGAAAAGTAATAGATGGATGCTGCTGGTGGGAGAATTCAAAAGATGAAAGAGTGATCATTTGGAGCAAGAATGCAGAATCGTCATTTCACAGGCGAGGGACATGGGAGTTGATCCAAATCAACACAGGGGTTGTCATTTGGTTGGCTTTTTTTCCTATTTGGATCTGGTGGTTGATGATGTTGGAATTGGGTCTGAACTGCTGTTGCTTCTGTTGTTGTTACTAAATACTAGGGGTTCATTAAAGTACAGATCCAAGGTTTTGATTGAGATTCAAAAGGTGATTATCAGATGGGTATCAGAACGGTGAATCAAGGTGATTGCAGGTGATGGTGTTGTGTGTTGTTGCCTTAAGCTGAATGGTTAGATGTATGTTTAGGTTGATTTGAATTGCAGGTGGAAGTTGTTACTTCAGTGGTACAATTGAGCAGTTGTTGAAGATGGGACTATTGCAGTGCAAGTGAATGAAATGGGTAGTACTGGTGAAGTGCAGCTGTGTTGGTGGGTTGCGAGAGAATGGAACTGAAATGAGACGCTGGTCAGTGCTGAATGGAGTTCCAGGGTGTGTTTCCATGGGAACTAGAGGTACAAGCCATTACAGGTTATGAGCTGTGAGAAATGGTTTTGGTGGTTGTTTGAGTGCTGCTAGGAGGGATGGATTGAATGAATGGAGTTGTTCTTGCTGCTGTGGTTTGCGAGCAACTGTTGGAGTTTATGGAAAGCTGAGTACTTGGTGATATTGCAGATTACAGGGAAGCTATTGGTGCAATGCTTTCTTGTTATATTTTTGAGAAGTTGAATGTTTGAGATGAAGCTAAACTATGTGTCGGTCACCTGAGACACTATTCCGACCAACTTCCGGTCACTTTTCAGACCAACTTCCGGCCATTTCCGACGATAATTTGGTAGAGTTTCTACATAGGTTTTTCTCACTTTTGGGCCACGTGGATTTTTATCTAATGGACTTTGAATACTTGGACCTAATTTTGGAACAAGAGGAGCTATAAAAAAGAAGACTTCTACAACTTTTGGGTATCACGTGTTATTCTTGGAGCTAAGGAGAGAGTCGCTTTTGTTTACACAACTAGGGTTTTCTTTCGTATTTATTTTTCATCTTCTTTATTTAATTATTGATTAGGATGAACTCCATAGCTATGAGTAGCTAAATTTAATATTATTGGTTAAGGATGTAGTCCTATATCTACAACTTGTGCTTGATTAATGCATTAGTTTTCTCTCTTGATTATCTTTCAAATCTCTATTGTTTTAGCAATCACATGATTGATATATTGTGATAGGACTTAGATGTTTGGTTAGTTAAGTGGCCAATTAATTGAACTTGCATCCTTGTCCATAACTTTTTTTAGGGGTTTTCATCGAGCGATAACCCTAAATACAAGAGCATGATATGATTACGGTTTGTAGTGATACACTCTTGTAATCATATGTAGAGTTTGACCTTTGTCCGAATTGTCATGCGCAATGTATGACAATTGCATTGATTAGCCTATTTCCAAAACTTAATGCTCCTGGGAATTGAACTAAATTAGCGCAAGGCGTTAGGTTATTCTTTAGGTATAATTCACATACGCAGCTCTAATGTGTGTGTTGATGAACTTGGGAAATTAATAGATTATCTTTCTCTCTTGATTCTCTAGGCTTTTGATAATAAAAGAGATTAAATTGTAATTCTAATCATGTATGCAAGCACATGTTTAAGATAGAAGATGAACTCCTTGACCAATATCTTTATCTCATTGATTACAATCTACTATTTACTTTGCTTTTGATTTACTTTTATTTCTTACATAAAAATCAGAAACCCCCCTAATTGGTTACTTTAAGAAATTGAATACATAATAACTACAATTGCCTCTCTGTGGAAACGAACTCTTTCTTATCATATACTTTAAGAAAGTGAAATTATTTTTGACGCATACGATACCGATCAGCTGATGAGATGGAGGAATTGAATTGCAAAGGTGTTACAGACTGATGCACTGCAATGAGAATGAAGTGTATTAGATGTAAGCTAGTACATTACAATAGAAGCTTGATGAATTATGGGTCATTGGTGTTGCTATTGTGGGATTGAGGATCTGGTGGTGGTGTTTTGGAGATGCAATGGACAAGTTTGTGGTGGTTGAATGGTTCAAGCTTATGAAATTGCAGGTGGTAGCTGGTGCAGTTGATGTTGCAGTGCCAAACTCAAGGAAACGGTGAACTGAAATTGCTTGAATTTAGAAGGCTGGCGAGTGCCTGAGGTGGAATGAATTGCAAGCTGATGAGCAGGTGCTGGATGAATTGAGTATGTTCATTACAGGGAGTAGGCCGTTGTGTTACTAGGCTGAGTTCTGGTGGCAATGGGAATGTAATGTTGGCTCAACTATGTTTTTGTTGGCCTAACTGAATAGCTGGGAATTATGAATTGGTGCTGAGTGATTGTTGTTGCAGATGCAAGTTGGTAATGGAAGTTCTGGTTTCAAGGCCGTGAGAATGGGTTTACTGGAGATTATGTTGCTGAGAAGTTGTAATAGAAGGTTTGGCAAGAACTGAAGTCCTCTTGGAGTGCGGCATTAGATGAATGATTAGGAATTAAGCATGTGTAGGAAGCTGAGACAAAGAATGGTGCAGAGGTTGGTCTGAGATGGCAATTGAGCTGCAAATGGTGACTGCAATTGACGTTGGTGGTTGAGATGATAATTGCAGCTGCAGTTCGAGACTCGCATGTGGTGCAGTGCAGGAATGGATACTGGTGGAGCTATTGCCGTGGAGTTGAGATTGCTACTGTCTCAGTGTGGTGACTAAATTAATGGTGTCCTTGAATTGCAGTTGAGATTAAGAAGCTGCTACGACTGGTTTATGAATGGTGTTGATACAGAGAATGGCTGATGCAGTGGTGAATGAGAGCATATGAAGCAAATGTATAGATGTATGCTAGGATTGCAGGGAAGGACCTAATGAGAAATGAGAAATGGAGCAAAAACAGACATAACTCGGCTGGAATTCTGTTTCAGCGAGTTGACTCACCGATCCAGGCATGACTCAGATGTACTTGGACCTGGGCTTCACACATGGCTGGTTCAGTAACTGACTTTTGGATGCGACCTAAAGTATGAGATGGAAGGTGAAGCTAGTATATATAAAAAGAGGAGTTCCATTCTAATTGAATATCTAATCTCTTCTTCGACTTTTGTTCTAGGGCTTAGAAACATGAGTTTTCTCTTTATCCTTGTTATGAACTCCATTAACATGAGTAGTTAATCTTATCATTGGTTATGGATTAGTTGGATTTCCAAACATGAGTTTTTGTTCAATAAATTAGTTTTGTCTCCATGCTTTATCGTTTATGATTCACTATTGATATTTTCTTATGATTTGAATACTTGTTTGATCGAGTCGCGAATCGGTTGATTTTGTGTTCATCTCCATTGCTAGATTAGGATTTATTATACACAAAAGTGATAGATTCCTGATTACAAGTAGCATGATTGTGATTATTGCTTGTAGTGATACATCCTAGTAGTCACATGTGAGTCATAACCTTTGTTAAATCGGATTAGTGCTTTTACATTTTCGGTTGCTTTGATTGGCCTGATTTCATAAAACTTAATGCATCTAGGGAATTAAACTTGATTAGTGCTTTTACACGTTAGATTGTTCTCTTAGGTAGAATTCATATGCGCATCTTTTAATATGTTTGTTGATGATAAGAGGAAATTAGCGGGATATTCTTGCGATCAAGGTATCCTAGGGCCTTTGATAAAAGTTGAGATTAAAATATCAATTCTAGTTATTGTGTAGAAAACATGTTTGTGAATGAAGATGAAATCCGTGACCAATACTTTCTCATCCTTGATTTGATTTTTTTACCTTTATTGTTTTCTTTTATTTATTTTAGTATATAAAAATCAGAAAACCCTCATCGTTATTTATAGGAAACCGAAACATATTGACAACCTAGTCCTCTCTGTGGGAACGATCCTTTCTTGCCCTTGCTATATTTTATATTTTGAGTATTAAGAAAGTGTAATCATTTTTGACGCCGACGACAGCGATCAGCATGCCAGTGGCACGATGATGCAAGTGCCGCTTGGCGTAGGCATGGCCACTAGATTTAGGCAGCTGGTCGCCTGAAACTTGCCACAAGTCTGTCAGTTCGGTAGCGAACTTGGATGGCTGAGATTGCATCTCATGAGGAAGGATGGCCATTGATTATGACCTCATTCTGTTGGCCCCTGGTAATGGCATAGCCGCGCCTGTGGCGTTGTGGCATGGCTAGAGCTGGCAAACAAGCCGAAACCCGCGAATAAACCCGTACCCGGCCCGTGAAAACCCTAACCCGGCTTGGCTGGTTTATAAACAAGCCTGGTTAGGGTTGGAAAAATGTTGGCTTGTAGGAAAACGGGTTAACCCGGACCGACCCGTGAAACCCACAAGCTCACCCGTTAACCCGTAATTTCATTCCCTACAGTATATTTATTATGCCGCGTGTCCCATACTCCCACTCCCATTAATATAACGTGTGTCCCTCATATATAATTGAGAAACCCTAGTGGTAGCGGCGTCTTCTTTACTTTCTTTTTCTTCTTCTCTTCTTCTTCATTCTTCCCTGATGGACAAAACAATAGGCTCCTCTTTATTTTCGTCTTAATTTTAATTGAAACGAAAAAGTTCTTAATCATCTTATCAATTGATGAAAAGAATTAACACGGATTTAAATATGGAGATAGAAATAGGTGGTGATTACTGTTGATTTGAGAAAAAGATGGAATTGAAATTGAATCGGGAAAACAGAGAAGTTTCTTAAGAAGCTAGGGTTTGAATTTTCGTTGCTGCTGTGACAAACGAGAATCAATTTTGGTTTAAATCTGAATCTATGTTGCAAATCAGAAGATGGGTTAGTGGTAGAAATTGAGATAGGGGTTTGACTAAATTTATGCATCTGAGCCGTGAGAGTAGATGAAGAACAACTAGTCGGTGTCATGATTGAATCTGAAATGGTGAATTTAGATATTGATTTTTTTTGGTAAGCATGTTTGATTGGTTAAATCAATCTTCTGAAAAATTAATTTTTAATTTTGGGGTTTTGGAGATAACTCTATTAACATTGAAGTTACGAAAGAGAAGATTAATTGATTCTCCAGAAGAGAATTTTTATTTTTTGGTTGAAGATATCATAAACTGATGAAGTAGTACTAAACAGTCTAAAGTCTACTAATGATTGTTGTTAAGTTTTGCAATTTTGAATCTTGATTCTTGATTCTTTGATCTTTTCATTAAGTTTTTAAATTTTGATATTAAGGTTTTGTTGGTGTGACACACTGTTGAATATGTTGATTGAATTAAATCGAAATATTAAATGAAATAGATGAATGTTAGGTTGCAGGGAATGAGCTTAAGCTTTAGATGGCTTGAATGTGGCCTGAAATAGAACAGAAATCAGAGGAAACTCGGTTTCTGGCAAGTTCTAACTAGAAACACGGGCTAACCCGTGAACCCGCAAGATTTACCCGTTACGGGCGCGGGTTGAGAAAATGACCACCCGTGAAGAATATCAACCGGCGGGTTTTGGCCCGTGTTAACCCGAACCCGTAACAAGCCAGTCCCGATCCGCCCGTTTTCCAGCTCTAGGCATGGCCACACCTGTGGTGTTGTAGCATGGTCACAGCTAGGATTTGGCCCCGTGGCCAAAGTTGGGGTTTGGCAGCATGGCCAAGGCTAGGATTTGGCGTCGTGGCCAAAGTTAGGGCTTGGCGACGTGGCCAAGGTTAGGGTTTGGTGTCATGGCCAAAGTTAGGGCTTGGCGGCATGGCCAAGGCTAGGATTTGGCGTCGGGGCCAAAGTTAGGGCTTGGCGTCGTGGCCATAATTAAGGCTTGGCGGCATGGCCAAAGCTAGGATTTGGCGTCGTGGCCAAAGTTAGGTCTTGGCGGGGTGGCCAAGGCTAGGGTTTGGCGTCGTGGCCATAATTAGGGATTGGCGGCATGGCAAAGGCTAGGAATTGGCTCCGT